>NC_073629.1:58052390-58355421 GCF_029407905.1 Bubalus kerabau | reverse complement strand
GACCTGAATAGATATTTTTATTATATTGTTTTTGTTGTTTGTTTGTTTGTTTTTTTCTGTTTTTTTTTTTAATTTTATCCCATTTTTAAACTTTACATAACTGTATTAGCTTTGCCAAACATCAAAATGAATCCGCCACAGGCATACATGTGAAGGCTATCTTTTCACCTTGCTTATAGTTTCCTTTGTTGTGCAGAAGCTTTTATGTTTAATTAGGTCCCATTTGTTTATTTTTGCTTTTATTTCCAGTATTCTGGGAGGTGGGTCATAGAGGATCCTGCTGTGATTTATGTTGGAGAGGGTTTTGCCTATGTTCTCCTCTAGGAGTTGTATAGTTTCTGGTCTTACGTTTATATCTTTAATTCATCTTGAGTTTATTTTTGTGTATGGTGTTAGAAAGTGTTCTAGTTTCATTCTTTTACAAGTGGTTGACCAGTTTTCCCAGCACCACTTGTTAAAGAGATTGTCTTTTCTCCATTGTATATTCTTGCCTCGTTTGTCAAAGATAAGGTGTGCATAGGTGTGTGGATTTATCTCTGGGCTTTCTATTTTGTTCCTTTGATCTATATTTCTGTCTTTGTGCCAGTACCATACTGTCTTGATGACTGTGGCTTTGTAGTAGAGCCTGAAGTCAGGCAGGTTGATTCCTCCAGTTCCATCCTTCTTTCTCAAGATTGCTTTGGCTATTCGAGGTTTTTTGTATTTCCATACAAATTGTGAAATTATTTGTTCTAGCTCTGTGAAGAATACCGTTGGTAGTTTGATAGGGATTGCATTGAATCTATAGATTGCTTTGGGTAGTATACTCATTTTCACTATATTGATTCTTCCAATCCATGAACATGGTATATTTCTCCATCTATTAGTGTCCTCTTTGATTTCTTTCACCAGTGTTTTATAGTTTTCTATATATGGGTCTTTAGTTTCTTTAGGTAGATATGTTCCTAAATATTTTGGGATTGTATATTCTTAAGTATTTGGGAATGAAAATTGTGCAGTAGTTTGAGCATTCTTTGGCAATGCCTTTCTTTAGGATTGGAATGAAAACTGACCTTTTCCAGTCCTGTGGCCACTGCTGAGGTTTCCACATTTGCTGGCATATTGAGTGCAGCACTTTCACAACATCATCTTTCAGGATTTGAAATAGCTCAACTGGAATTCCATCACCTCCACTAGCTTTGTTCGTAGTGATGCTTTCTAAGGCCCACTTCACTTCACATTCTAGGATGTCTGGCTCTAGGTCAGTGATCACAACATCGTGATTATCTGGGTCGTGAAGATCTTTTTTGTACAGTTCTTCTGTGTATTCTTGCCATCTCTTCTTAATATCTTCTGCTTCTGTTAGGTCCCTACCATTTCTGTCCTTTATCAAGCCCATCTTTGCATGAAATGTTCCCTTGGTAACTCTAATTTTCTTGAAGAGATCTCTAGTCTTTCCCATTCTGTTGTTTTCCTCTATTTCTGTGCATTGATCACTGAGGAAGGCTTTCTTATCACTCCTTGCTATTCTTTGGAACTCTGAATTTAGATGCTTATACCTTTCCTTTTCACTTCTCTTCTTTTCACAGCTATTTATAAGGCCTCCCCAGACAGCCATTTTGCTTTTTTGCATTTCTTTTCCATGGGGATGATCTTGATCCCTGTCTCCTGTACAGTGTCATGAACCTCATTCCATAGTTCATCAGGCACTCTGTCTATCAGATCTAGGCCCTTAAATCTATTTCTCACTTCCACTGTATAATCATAAGGGATTTGATTTAGATCATACCTGAATGGTCTAGTGGTTTTGAAGGCTGAGCGCCGAAGAATTGATGCTTTTGAACTGTGGTGTTGGAGAAGACTCTTGAGAGTCCCTTGGACTGCAAGGAGATCCAACCAGTCCCTTCTAAAGGAGATCAGCCCTGGGATTTCTTTGGGGGGAATGATGCTGAAGCTGAAACTCCAGTACTTTGGCCACCTCATACGAAGAGTTGACTCATTGGAAAAGACTCTGATGCTGGGAGGGATTGGGGGCAGGAGGAGAAGGGGACGACAGAGGATGAGATGGCTGGATGGCATCACTGACTCGATGGACATGAGTCTGGGTGAACTCCGGGAGTTGGTGATGGACAGGGAGGCCTGGCGTGTTGCGATTCATGGAGTCACAAAGAGTCGGACACGACTGAGCAACTGAACTCATTCCTAAGTATTTTATTCTTTTCGTTGCAATGGTAAATGGAATTGTTTCCTTAATTTCTCTATTTTCTCATTATTAGTGTATAGGAATGCAAGGGATTTCTGTGTGTTGATTTTATATCCTGCAACTTTACTATGTTCATTGTTTAGCTCTAGTAATTTTCTGGTGAAGTCATTTTTAAATTATAGTTAATTTATAATTTTGTGTTAGTTTCAAGTATACAGCAAAGTGATTCAGTTATAAAATTCTTTTTAAGATTCTTTCCCATTATGTCATTACAGGATATTGAGTACAGTTCCCTATGCTATACAGTGAAAGAAAGAAAGTGCAGTCACTCAGTCCTGTCCGATTCTTTGCAATCCCATGGATTGTAGCTTACCAGATTCCTGCGTCCATGGGATTTTCCAGGCAAGAATACTGGAGTGGGTTGGCATTTCCTTCACCAGGAGATCTTCCTGACCCAGGGATTGAACCCAGATCTCCCGCATTGTAGGCAGATGCTTTACCTTCTGAGCCACCAGGGAAGTCCATGCTATCCAGTCAAACGTGTCGTCGCTCAGTCATGTCCGACTCTTTGTGACCCCATGGACTGTAGCCGACCAGGCACCTCCATCCATGGGATTTTCCAGGCAAGAGTACTGGAGTGGGGTGCCATTTCCTTCTCCAGGGGATCTTCCCGACCCAGGGATCCAACCCAGGTCTCCCGCATTGCAGGCAGACGCTTTACCCTCTAAGCCACCAGGGAAGCCCTGCTATCTATTAGATCCTTGCTATTTACCTATTTTATATAGCAGCAGCAGTGTATATATGTTAATCCCAAACTCCTAATTTATCTCGCCCCTCCTCCCTGCTATCCCCTTTGGTAACCATAAGTTTGTTTTCTAAGTTTGTGAGTCTATTTCTCTTTTGTTCATTTTGAATAATTTTTTTTAGATTTCACATAAAAGTGATATCATACAAGGTTTGTCTTTCTCTGTCTGACTTCACTTAGTAGGATAACCTATAGGTCCATCCACGTTGCTCCAAATGGTACTATTTCATTCTTTTTTATGGCTGAATAATATTCTATTGCATGCAGGTACCACATCTTCTTTATCCATCCACCTGTCAATGGATGTTTAGGTTGCTTCCATGTCTTGGCTGTTGTAAATAGTGCTTCTAAGAACATTGGACTGCATGTACCTTTTTGAATTAGAATTTTCTCTGGATACATGCCCAGGGGTGGGATTGCTGGATCATATGGTAATTCTATTTTTAGTTTTTTGAGGAACCTCCATATTTTTTTCATAATGGCTGTACCAATTTACATTCCCACCAACAATGTAGGAGGCTTCCCCTTCTCCACATCCTCTCCAGCATTTATTGTTTGTAGACTTTTTGTCAATGGCCATTCTGACTGGTGTGAGATGATAACCTCATTGCAACTTTAATTTGCATTCTCTAATAATTAGCGATGTTGATGATCATTTCATGTGCCTGTTGGCCATCTGCATGTTCCCTTTGAAGAAATGTCTATTTATGTCTTCTGCCCATTTTTTGATTGGGTTGTTTGTTTTTTAGATATTAAGCTTTCTGAGCTATTTGTGTATTTTGGAAATTAATCCCTTGTTGGTAGCATCACTTGCAAATATATTCTCCCAGACTGTGGGTAGTCTTTTCATTTTGTTTATGACATTTCTGTCATTTTAAGCTACAGAATTTCCCATACTTTATTATGGCCACCTTGGGAAACTAACACATTAACTTACAGAAAGAGAGGAGGGCATTTTCTTCATTTTTCAATGTGAAACATTGTTTTATTGTGAAACAAAGTTTTAAAAATACCCTTAGTTGGATTTTGTTCAAAAAATATGGTTTGTAGGCAGAAACTTCACACTTCATTTTCCTTTTAAAATATTTTGGAGGGGAATGATATTATAACCTATGGAAAGACAACTACGGGAAGAGGTGTTTTAAACATGGGGATATGTTCAAGTAACATTACTGATCTTTAAGGAGTGTAAGTTACATTCTAATATGGTGGAAGTTCTTTATAATGTTTTTCCAGGAGACAAGGTTTTTGAACTCTATGTGCAGGAAACCATTACATAGGGGAAAATATTGCTTTATGGGTCTCTGGCTTGGACTTTTAAGTGTTATGTATGAAAAAACACTAAAACTGGGAGAAGGGAAATATGTCATAACAAAGTGATTTGAATTAAGGTACAAAATGCCAAATTCTGAGGAGTGTTAATAAGCATCCTTCAAATTCATTCCTATTCAATTGCTTTTGTTTGCATTTTCAGAGTTGGTTTTACTTGCATAAATATTTTTTTTTAAATCTCCTTTGAAAATAAAAATCAAAATTTCAACACAAAGCCTTTCAAAAACTCACAATACTTTCTAAGATATCACAGTACTAGTTAGGATAGATGACACATGACCACCTCCCTACATTATGAACACACAACTGAGGTCATTTAGTAGAGTGAATGAAAGTTGCTCAGTCATGACTTGCTTTATGACCCCATGGACTGTAGTCTGCCAGATTCCTCTGTCCATTGGATTTCCTAGGCGAGACTACTGGAGTGGGTTGCCATTCCCTTCCCCAGGGGATCTTCCTGACACAATGATTGAACCCAAGTCTTCTGCATTGCAGGCTGATTCTTTACTGTCTGAGCACAAGGGAAGCCCTAAGGAGTATCCAAAATATGGGCAGCAGACAACATGAGAAAGAAGAAAGAGCTCTGACGTTACATAAAGTGCAGATAGTTAA
The DNA here is from genome assembly GCF_029407905.1 of Bubalus kerabau. NCBI lineage: Eukaryota > Metazoa > Chordata > Mammalia > Artiodactyla > Bovidae > Bubalus > Bubalus kerabau. Next base: position 58,350,490 of record NC_073629.1, on the reverse strand, counting down.
GGGACATTAGCCAATTCAGTTACATTTATTTTACCTTTTAGTTTATTTACCTCTATAATAGGATAATTCAAATAAATAAGAATTTATTTATTTGAGCTAAAATATACACAGTGGATAGAATAATTCTAGCATTCATAGAAGTTCAATAAATACCTTTCCTCCTTCTCCATTGTATCTTAAACACACATTTGATATCACTTCTCTGTCTCTACACGCGGGAACTGAGGAGAGGCTAGATAAAACTCTATAACTATGCTCATAGATCCAAGTTATGGTGCAATGGCTAGGAAATTCTAGGATCTGCCTTAGCAGCACAGAACTTGTTAGATTTTCCTTGGAAGAAGCAGAGGCTATCATTCCAGGCAGAGCCTGGAATTGCCTGTTCAAGAGTAATCACATTTGGCCTAGTATTTAAAAGAGATTTCTGCTTGCTTTAAGTTTCAGCATGGTTCAAAGAAAAAATAATGAACTGGGGACAATGAGTAATAGGCTAGGATAAATCTTTCTAATCCATTTGCTTCATAATTTCTTCAACTGTAAATTCGGCAGGTGGGAATGGATTGATCTTCAGAATTATTTTGGAGCTATGTTAGCAATGGTACGTTTTGGAGTTGGGCAGCCATTGGTTTGAATCTCAGCTCTACTATTTAATTTCTTTTCAATCTTTGCCAAGTCATTTAACCTCCTGGAGCCCTAGTGGCACCAACTGTAAAATAAGGAGTAATACCTAATTGAAAGGATCGTTATAAGGACTCAATGAGAATAAAATACTGGAAGCAACTGGCACAAAGCATGCACTCAACAAACATTAGTTCCCTTTCACTAGAATAGTGGTGCTCAAACTGTAGCATGAATCAGAATCACCTGGAGGGCTTGCTAAAATACAGAAGTTGTGTCCCCATAGTAACTGATTCAGTAGGTCTAGAGTAAAGGTCCCAAATTTCTAACACATGCCCTGTGATGCTCCTGATCATGCCATGAAAACCAATCCTCTGGATCAGGAGTTGGCTAACTATGGCACTTGGGTTCCCTATGGCCCACTGCTTGACTTTGTAAATAAAGTTTTATTGGAATACACATGGTCATTGGTTTACATATTGTCTATAGCTGCTTTTGTGCTACAATGACCAAATGGTTGCAATAGAGACTGTGTAACCCACAAAACCTAAAATATTTGCTTTACAGAAGAATTGGCAGACCATTCCAGACTATCATGTTGTATTCTTTCCAAGGAGTTTTTGGACTCTGACCATTTGTTTAAAATTTCTTTTCTGCTAGAATGCTTAGATATCTTTCCATATTACAGAAACCATGACCTTTATAAACCTGAAGACTTAATCAACTGAACCCACAAAAATAAATGGGGCTCTTGCATAGCATAGTTGTTAAGAAGCTCTTGGATCTGAACCCAGTTTTGTTTTGGAGAATTTATTTCACTTATTATATGTTAAGTGGGGATACTAGTACTTACCATGTATAACATGTATGACATTATAAGGATTAAAGAGAATTATACACTTGAAACAGTTAAAAAAGCCCCTGGTATGTAGAAAGCCCTTGATAAGTGTTAGCTGCCATTATCATTATTATTATTATTAAAATAACCTTTCAGAGTGTTCTGTTGAACCATATTTTCCTGTCCAGGTTTTTCAAGCTTTTTAAGAGATCATTAAGTGTATCCACTGTGTGTTTATAAGAGCAATGCAGCCACTTACTTTAGTTTAGAATATTTGATCACAAATCTTATCTCAAATAATTATAAAAAGCAGAGACGGAATTGCGTTTTTTATGGGGTGATTCATTAGAATTAATGAAAAAATAAGTAGGACGGACCTTACCCAAATCTTTGCTTTTTCAGCAATCCTTTTTGGAGCCTTAAAAGCTTTTCTGAAGTGGGAAGGAGATCAAAGGTCCTTTAAACAAAAAAAATCCAGCATATCATTCTAAGGAATCCCTGCAGTCAAGCCTAAATTTCTGTCCTCAATTGTTCTGAATGTGAGGTTCTCCAGAAAAGCCTTGGGAAGTTCTTTTTGGGTTATTTCATAGCGCTGCTTTGCTTATAGACCTTTGCCTTCCAATAATATTTGAGCCTGCAGTACCAAACACACAAATGATGAAATACAGAGGCTCTCTCCGTGATATGAACACAGCATCAGCTCCACTCTCTTTCCTATTTTGTCCAGATGTCATCTTGCTCTCACTCAGTGTTAATCCCCTCTTTCTTTTACCTCCTAACAGCACAAGTCTTAGTGTTGAACAATCTCCACTCGGTTCCTAGTTTTTCCCCTTATAAGTTGTGAGCCTGTGCCTCTATTTTCTCTTTTCTAAAATGGGATAATGTAAGTATTGTAAACATTAAATATGAGAGCACATGACAAGTGCTCTGCAGAATTTCTGATGCATGTAAGGGCTCCACAAATGTTACAGCTTTATCTTCCACCCTCACCACACTCACCATCTTTTGAACTATGTAATGAGATTTTGTATTGTGTCATAGTCCTTTAAAAATTGTTTCCTAAATAATAAGAATCTGTGTCCTTTAAGTGTGAGTGTAACCCTCACTCAAGCGGAATAGCTGTAAGTGAAAGAATTAAAAGCAGATGGGGCTAGGCATGGTCATTCCTTTAGGGAGAGCTGGAGAGTGCAAGAGGACCAGAGGAAACTATTAGGCCAGGATAAATTAACTGCTGCATGGGAGCCATGAATTGCTATTGGAGAAACCCTCTGGTGTTAATTAGGCAATTAACACTTGGGTTAAAAATAGCAGCTAAGTACAAGTTGAAACAGATAGGGTTGAAAGCAATGAAAATGCTCTGAGGCAATTAAAGGTGCATATAAGGTGAAAACACATATATTTTAAGAAACTGAACTGCTAAATTAGTAAGTGTTCATACAAGATTAAAAAAAATTCCCTCTAACCATGGTATTACATAGATAAAAGAATGTAACATATAGTATTAAAGAATTTACTTAGGTTAAAAGACATGGGTGGGTGGAGAGCTTATTCCTTCATCTGTACAGTACTCCACTTTAAGTCAAACTGTCTTACTGATATTACCCCAATTCTGCGTTTCATGATGACAGCCTAGGAATTGCTGGTGAAATCTCCATAGGCCTGTCCACTGTTATAGTGGATCTGAAGCTGCAGAAGAAAACCATAATCTGCACCTTTCTATCGAGTGAAAACCAAACTCTGAACCTTTAGCTTTAAAGATAAATAAAGCTCTACAGCTCAACCTTCATTCCCCTTTACTTCTCTGCTCTCAACCAGATACAACTTTTTTTCCATTCCCCAAACAGTGACCTTTTATTTCTTGGTTCCTGATTACAGAAAAGGGCTTCATCTGTCCATCTCAAACACTGCAACCCTTTCCCTGACACAGCTAGAGAGTGGCAGAAATTACCATGAGTTTTGGTGTTCCTATTTATCTTGGTAGATGGTTGAGAGGTGATCTGCAAAAAGTCTTAAACTCGTACAAAGATGTGTCAGTTTTTTACATGACAATCTGGTTTCAGTAACACCTCACTAGCACTTGCTGAAACTTCGTAGACACACGGTGATTTAAAAAAAAATAAATTAAAATGATTTAAATGTAAAGTAACCCATTTTTCTCCTAAACAAGAAGTTTTACAATCTGAGGACAGAAATACTTTGAATTAAATATTAAATTTATAGCAGATTTTTACAAATGGTTGTACAGGTAATATCTTTGAAAGTTTCCTATTACCTTCAGATAAACAACAGAACCTGTAAAAGGTGCTGGAGAGCTGAATTAAAGATAAAAGGTTCAAATGTGCTTTGCCTGCTAGAGAATGTGGAACTTACATGTTCATCTGGTCTGGAGTTTAAATTTCCACTCTAACTCTAATTAATGAAAAATGCAAACTTCAAAAGGCAAGGAAAATTTGACTAGGTTGGTTTAACCAAGATTAGTCTGATCAAGACTTTTTTTTAATACACCCAGTTATTCCTAATTTATTGCAGAATCTTTCTTCCTGAAAAGGGTTTCTGTTCAATTGTCTGTGGACTATAATTAACGAGGCTGACTATAAGCTAGCTGATTTACTGTGTAGACGTTGTAGAAACATCTTAGAAATATTTATGAAACACAAATAATGACAATTTATTGTCATGACAGTTTAGAATTTCTCTAACATCCTCAGGGATTAAAGCGTGGTATTGGGGGACAGTGGTGAGGGTGTTGTGATACCACCGAACAAGAGAAGAAGGCACGGAGAGGCTACTGAGCTGGAGTGCTGGAGCGGTACGCCTTCTTCCACCACTGAGGCCTGCTTTGCATGGCTACTAATGTGTAAGTCATTCAGTCTCTCAAGATTAAATCATGTTTAATTTCTCAGAAGAACTGGCTCAGTGGCAGAAAAGAATTTATCAGGAGGGTCAGACAATTACACAATGATCTTTGGACAATGTGTAAAAAGCATCCTGATGATTACAATGATGTCTCTGTTTTATGGCAGAGCATCTTAATTGTATTTGGCCTCCTAGATGCTGGCGTTGGAATACACAAACAGCTGTTTTACATCAATGCTCATCTGGTACATTCCACACAGTCCATCGGTCATGAAGGGTAATCAATCAATTCTCCAATTTCTCAACAACCACAGGGCCTGATAAAATATGCTTTCTTAAGACCAAATGGTTTTCACTCTGTAGCCAGCAGTATTTCACATTAGCCATGTACCTTCCTCTTCCCCACTAATATATTTTTTTTTTTCTGGTTGCCTTTAGCACCCATGACTAATAATACCCCATGCCTAATTTCAGGCTGTGTGCTGTCCTCATCTCAACTTTATTAGTTCACCCAAATCCTATTTCCTTGAGTGAACATCACAGATGGCATCTTTTATAATTAGCACGTTGGTCATACAGATTTAGAATTGTTTTGTGGGTGCTAAGATAGAACTTGTGGCCCCAGTCCACCCCCTTCTCCACCATCCACTCTGGGACTCTCACTAATCAAAATTTTATGTTTCTGTTGTTGAATAGGCTGAAAAACATGTTCTGCCATGCATATATGTGAGTAGATAACACTGCAGGGAAAAGTTGATGATGTAAATCCACGACATCAGTAGTCTCATAACGCATCCTGTACCTCCTAATGCAGAAAGGTTAAATATTGTGAAAAAGTCATTGGTTTTCTAAAAAAAAAAAAAAAAATTGCACTTGATGTATGGTTTAGCTTATAAAATGTCTAATAAATTTTCATCAAATACCATTTAAATTCAGCAAGTCAAATTTCCTCTAATACAAGCTAAAACTAAAAAATATATATATTAGGTATAAATCTTAGCAAATATTGCTTAACTTGGCATGATGTAGATAATTTAACCCTATTAAACAGAAATTAATGGAGTGTCAAATAAATGTATGATCTATAAATTTGGCAACAGAAAATAAAAGTGACACTGGCAAAAATTAGGATAAATTAAGATACATCGGGAAACAACTGAGATGATGAAACCTTCCAACACTGGAGAAATCACATACAAGCTTTATGTCAAAGAAACTTATGGGTGCTTCCTTGTGTCAAAATTGTAAGATGGAGAATTCTGACACCGGTACTAGAGAACTTTCAAAGACAAAACTATGGCAAATGATTCCTGTTTCATGGAAGGATAGTATTCATTGGCTATTATTAATGATATCTGTAAACATGACACCTTCCTTCCACTACTAAGTTACTAAAAAATGAGACTATGCATGTGTGCTAATCTACCTCAATCGTGTCCGACTCTGTGACCCTATGGACTGTAGCCCCCGAGGCTCCTCTGTCCATGGGATTCTCCAGGCAAGAATACTGGAGTGGGTTGCCATGCCCTTCTCCAGGGGATCTTCCTGATCCAGGGACCCCACATCTCTTATGTCTCCTGCATTGACAGGCGGCTTCTTTACCACTAGCACCACCCAGAAAAATGAGACTATTCTAAACCAATTCCTCTACAATAACACAGTTCATGGTGTTCCCCCAAATCCACACTATATGATGAATCATTTTCATCCTATGTTCTTGGAGTAATGCTGCTTCTCACTAAGGTGATTGGAGAATCTTGCTCTGAAATAAAAACTCCAGTTCCCACTAATGGGCTCTCATGCTGACCCCTAAGTGGCTCTAACTCCTAATCAAGTTCTTATGAACTGTCTCCCCATCAGTACCTGTTCCTCAGAGACCAGATTTCTAGCTTGTTGCTGGTCCTTATCTGATTATGCTATTCTATTCCTTCACCTGAAAACTCTACTTAAATGACAAAAGATTTATTGTTTTTAATTGCTCAGTCTAAACATGATTTAATTGCTATTTTGATAGCTCACATGTAAAGAAAGGCTAGTGAACTCAGTTACACAGTCTGGTCTTCAGGCAGCAAGCCAATTCTGAGATGAGTTTCTGAAATCAAATTAACCGCAATAGCTATTGGAATAAAGAAAATGTGGAAGGAGAGGTTAACATCATAAAAAGAAGAGAAGAACCTAAGGGGAAAATGAGGTCTCCCCACTTTTTTCCTATCATGTCTTTCAAGGGTCTTTTTGGACAAGGAACCAAGACCATTTATGAAGGTTCTATCTCATCAAGGCAAAGTCTACTGTGGACTTTCCATTCTAGAAGATTATATTGGCAAATGCCACACTTTGATATTGTGTGTGTAGTGTGTGTGCTAGGCAATTTGAAGAAGAGCCTGGATTCTCCAGTGCTATCAATGATTAGATTTTCCCCCACCCCGAACCAAAGCATCAACTTCTGAAAAATAGGTTTTTTTTTTTTTTTTTTTCTGGTATCTATTATCCTACCACCTGGACTTTGTCAGGTGATTGTCTCACCTGTTTAAATGAAACCCTGATCTTAGCCTGGGTTTGGACCTTTTCTTTCCCCACCTCAGTCCATCATCCTAATCCATCAAACCACAAGAACTCACCTGCTTCTTCCGAGAATGACCGACTGACTCTCCTCTGATCCCACTGGCCCACTTAGGCTCTGAGTGCTGCTTATCCCATCACCATGACAAGCTCTGCAACACTTCAGGCTTTGACTGCCAAGAATCCTGCTTCAGACTGAGTGGGTCATGCTTATTATCCTATCAGGATCCATGGCTTCTGTCTGTGAGGAAAAAAATTTACCACTTTCTAGTCAGAGTTAATACCATTAGTGAAATAAAAAGGTTGGACTAAATAATTTCTAAAATCTGTCAGATATAAATTCAGGGTTTCACATTTTGTAGATGAAAACACTGAGGCTCACAAAGATTGATTCTTCAACAAGAAGAAAAGATGTGAAGCTGCCTATTGATAAAGATGGAGGTAGCATCGGAGACATGCTGATGTTTGTTTAACACCAGATCTCTGGAGTCTGATTTACAGCACTTCTGCGGTTTAATTCTGAGATGGTCATTTTTATGGTGTAAATACTTCTATGACAACTGATTTCAAACTACCAACATAAGTCAACCAGCTGCAAAATTCCTAAAAATTGAACAATCAGCTCTTGGGAACTCGTAGCAGTCGGCTCCAGCACACCCCCAACCAAGCTCTGGTTTTATAGTGATAATGGAAGGGCAGCTACTTGGTTCTATTTCCCTGCATTTCTCTAACCTTTACAGGTAAGACCACTTAACCCCAATCTTAGAGCATGACACCATTCCAGATTCTGAGATTAATCCTGTCCCTAGACCCAGGGAGCAAACACTTTAGGGTTCACTGACTGAGCACAGATTTCTTCAGGTTTCCTTGAACCCTTGTTCCTGGCCTTCCTCTTTTGTTCTACTGTAAGAATAGCCAGGCACCTCAACGACTGGCTTGCTGGTAACTAAAATCCATCCCAAAACACACTTAGCCTAATATTTTAGTCTAATATTTTATCCAGTTATGCAGGTGAGAACTGAATCACTGAGAGAGGCAGTTGCAGTTGAACTGGGGACAGCGGGCATGGGGGTACTGTGAGAAATGCTCATAATGAATAAGCTTCCAGATCTATAGCCTCTATAGAAATGTGTTGTTTCTAAAGACATTGAGTTCCTTTATCTTCTTTCACTTCTGATTTATAAAAGACCAAAAATGCACAAAAGCCTTTGATGCTGAGTCAAAGAAACATCAGATAGAATTATGTACCTCCCTCTTGAACAAAAGACATTCCACCATGATGTCATCAAAGATATATTGAATTCAAAATGTAGCCTAGGAAACTTAATGAATAGCTATGATATTTGAAACCAGAATTTAAGAAGTTCTGACTCTGGCACAAAAATGAATGAGCAGTCATATGCAGTCACGGTCACAAATCATAGATCATTGAGCAACTTGTTAACAAGTCTAAAAAAATCAGCCCAACAACAGAGAAATAAATTGAGAATGCATCTAACAAATGAGCTATGATGCAAACCTTTAAAATTATACTTGTGAAGACCATGCAATCACATGAAGAATGCTTATGATTTGTTTGGTAAAAAGATACAAAACTGTGTATCATTAACAGTATAAAAATATTTTTAAATGTACATGGGAAAAAAAGCCCTAAGAGGAGAAATTTTGAATTGTTTTATTAGGGTGGAATATAGGTAAAAAATTATTATTTTCTTCCTTTATTTCTCACTTTCCAATTTTTCTACAGTGTAGTTATATTATTCTCACATGGAAAAAAAATCTAAGGTAAAAACAAATAATTAAATAAAAAAGGCACAAACATCCTAGATCCTTAATCAGGACCCTGACCACTCCCCTGAACACTGAGAAATCCCTGCCTGAATGGCACCCTCTCTGTGATCTTGCAAGCCCTCATCACATCACTGAGACCACTTCTGATTTATAAAAGACTTGGGACAAAGTGAGGATATTTGAGGTGAGTCACTGTCATTTCATTTTTATCTCAACTATACTGGAGTGGGTTGCCATTTCCTCCCCTGGAGTATGAAATGGCAACCTACTCCAATATTCTTGCCGGGAAAATTCCATGGACATATGGCCTGTATGGCTACAGGCCATAGTGTTGTAGAGTCAGACACAACTGAAGTGACTTAGCATGCACACAGGCTTCATCTCTCTGACTGAAGACTCTGGTACATAGCTCACTATCTCCCTTATTATCCCAACCTGAAAAACCCAAATCCAGATCAATACTTCATCTGTATTCTCTATCTTATATTGGAGTATCTTATACTTTTAAGTATCTTGTAACTGCTGAAAACACAAATCACTCTGCAAAGTAGAACTGTTAAAATTTTTTTTTAATTTAATTTTATTTTTAAACTTTACATAATTGTATTAGTTTTGCCAAATATCAAAATGAATCCACCACAGGTATAGAACTGTTAAAATTTTGTGATCTCTCAGCTTCCTCAATTCAATCTCATTCATCTTTTTTTTTTTTTTTTAAGATGTTTATTTGGCTGCTCTGGGTCTCAGCTGTGGGACAAGGGACCTTCAATTTTCATTGCAGCATGAAGGATCTTTAGTTGTGGCACACGAACTCTTAGCTGCAGCATGTGGGATCTAGTTCCCTTCAGTTCAGTTCAGTTCAGTTCAGTCGATTAGTCGTGTCCAACTCTTTGTGACCCCATGAATTGCAGCACACCAGGCCTCCCTGTCCATCACCAACTCCCGGAGTTCACTCAAACTCACGGCCATCAAGTCAGTGATACCATCCAGCCATCTCATCCTCTGTCATCCCCTTCTCCTCCTGCCCACTTCCCTCCCAGCATCAGAGTCTTTTCCCATGAGTCAACTCTTTGCATGAGATGGCCAAAGTACTGGAGTTTCAGCTTTAGCATCATTCCTTCCAAAGAACACCCAGGACTGATCTCCTTCAGAATGGACTGGTTGGATCTCCTTGCAGTCCAAGGGACTCTCAAGAGTCTTCTCCAACACCACAGTTCAAAAGCATCAATTCTTCTGTGCAAACCTGGGCCCCCTGTATTATGAGTGCAGAATCTTAACCACTGGACCACCAGGGAAGATCCTTTCTCTGATAGATCTATTTTCCTAATCAATCTCATTCATCTTTACTGGAGATGGAAAGAAAGGTCTTTAGTAAACAAAGTAGGAAGGAGCCTGGAATTTGTACCCCTATAAACTGATTGCCTCTCAGCTCCAACTCACCCTTAAAATAGATGCTCTCTGACAGTGGATGGAATTGCTTTAAGCATTTGTCTGTTCAAGTGAACATGATGTTAAGCTCTCTCATTAGAGCGTGCTGGAGCAGCACTGCAGGAGGAAGGTGTTCTCTGGTGGTTTCTGACTGTGGCATGGTGGATTAAGTGTGCTGAGGACATCTGGTGGTACTTGGCCCTAGCCATTCACCTAGAAGCACTGTCCCTCAGGGACACAGTAGCTCCATGGTGGCCTGATGGTCATCTCTGTGCTGCCCTCTCCACATAGACTTTGGGCTTCCTGTTGGCACTGACTCTCTGATTGTTTGCACTCACTTCCCCAGAGGTGTTTCCCATAGTCCTCTTGACACTCTGCTACTCCCAACTGCACATCCCCTCCATAGGGACAACAGGTCTCCACCTGGGCTGCAGGAGGCCAGCATCCCACTCCTACTGCACTGCAGACACATGCAGTGGTGACCAGCTGCAGCTTGCCAGCCCTGTCGGTGCTCCAGAGAGTCCATTACTGCTCATCTTTGACTGAAGACCAGTTCTGGCCAGCAAATCAGCCAACCTCCCTGCCATCCAGTGGGTTCAAATACATATTTCTCCAATGAGATATGAACTGCAGCCTCAGGGAGAGGGCCCCCTCCCCAAGTTTGTCCATCGCCTTTGGCCTCAGGATACCATAAAGAGTATTCTTATATACAAAGTTACTCTATCACAGATTAATTATTCTTTATGTTAAACATGAAATTAAAAGATGCTTTCCTTGGAAGGAAAGTTATGACCAACCTAGATAGCATATTCAAAAGCAGAGACATTACTTTGCCAACAAAGGTCCGTCTAGTCAAGGCTATAGTTTTTCCAGTGGTCATGTATGGATGTGAGAGTTGGACTGTAAATAAAGCTGAGTGCCGAAGAATTGATGCTTTTGAACTGTGGTGTTGGAGAAGACTCTTGAGAGTCCCTTGGACTGCAAGGAGATCCAACCAGTCCATTCTTAAAGGAGATCAGTCCTGGGTGTTCACTGGAAGGACTGATGCTGAGGCTGAAACTCCAGTACTTTGGCCACCTCATGTGAAGAGTTGACTCATTGGAAAAGGTCTTGATGTTGGGAGGGATTGGGGGCAGGAGGAGGGGACAACAGAGGATGAGATGGCTGGATGGCATCACCGACTCGATGGACGTGAGTCTGAGTGAACTCCGGGAGTTGGTGATAGACAGGGAGGCCTAGCGTGCTGCGATTCATGGGGCCGTAAAGAGTCGGACACGACTGAGCGACTGAACCGAACTGAACTGAACCCTGTTTAAATTATTGTGTGGCTTAAATCTCCCAGTTGAATTCAGACTGCTAGAATCCAAGAACCAATCTCTTTATTTATACAGAGAGGATGGGTCTGGTCAATGGAAGGTTTGTCTACATTTGCTGCTGCCTTGTCTTGAAGTCCTATCTAGTCTTCATCCTGCAGCTCTCTAGCCTCCACCCCCATTTCACTGAAAATATTCTCTGCAGGATCACTAATGACCTTGTTGTTAACTCTAATACACGCATGTTGACCTCAACTGGTGTGATGTGTTTGCTCCATCTGACCCTGACTGGTTGCCTTTACTACATTCTCTGGTTTCCTTCTACTTTGACAATTCTTTCTCAGTTCCCTTCACTGGCCCATCTCTCTACTTGTTTCCACAATGTTGATGTTTTTCCAGGATTCTTCCCCTTGGTCTTCTTCTCACTCCATGTAATTTCTTATGTGACCTCTTCCATTCCCATGGTTTCCACTCTCATTTACATAAGACACAGTCCAGATCTGTATGCTTTGTTTAGATCTCTGACCTAAGCACAATCTTTCACCTACACATTTTCACCATGACTCACAGACAATTCAAAGTCAATGTTCCCAAACTTAAATGATCCTTTCTCAGCCAAATCTATTTGTCCGCCTCTACTTTCTGGAGCAGTGAATACCACCAGTCACCTTGCCCAAGGCAGGCACCTGGCTATTATCTCACATTCTCTTTCCCTATCTCACTTTCAAAATCTATCAGTCACAAAGTCCTATTGATTCTCCCTCCTAAATAACTCTTAAATCTTCTAGCTTCTTTCCATCTCTATGACCCATATTTTACTAAGTGGGTGAAATCTGAATAAGTACAAAGAAGCTTGTTCAGAAAATAAGCAGACAATACAAGAGGGCTGGTTACAGCTTGTTGTAACAACCAGATGGTGGTTACAGCTTCTGCAAGAGCACAGAGGCGTGAAGCAGTGTGATCTGAGTCCAAGGCGTTTTTCACCCTACCTGCCATAGGGTTAGTTTTATGTAGCAACCAAGGTAGGCTATAGTACCCAGTTATTTAATAAGACACTAATCTAGGTGTTGCTATGAAGATATTTTGTAGATGTGGTTAACACCTACAATTAATGAACTTAAAGTAGAAGGAGATTATCTTCAATAACATAGGTGAGGTTCACCCAATCAGTGGAGGGCAGAAAAAGACAAAACTGAGTTTTTCTATAAAAAAAGATATTCTGTCAGCTATGACATTAACTCTCTTTTGAGTTTTCAGCCTGTTGGTCTGCTCTACAAATGTCAAATTTGCCAGTCCCAACAATTTGCACAAGTCAAATTTTTTTTTTTTAAACTTTACATAACTGTATTAGTTTTGCCAAATATCAAAATGAATCCGCCACAGGTATACATGTGTTCCCCATCCTGAACCCTCCTCCCTCCTCCCTCCCCATTCCATCCCTTTGGGTCGTCCCAGTGCACCAGCCCCAAGCATCCAGTATCGTGCATCGAACCTGGACTGGCAACTCGTTTCATACATGATATTTTACATGTTTCAATGCCATTCTCCCAAATCTTCCCACCCTCTCCCTCTCCCACAGAGTCCATAAGACTGTTCTATACATCAGTGTCTCTTTTGCTGTCTCGTACACAGGGTTATTGTTATCATCTTTCTAAATTCCATATATATGCGTTAGTATACTGTATTGGTGTTTTTCTTTCTGGCTTACTTCACTCTGTATAATAGGCTCCAGTTTCATCCACCTCATTAGAACTGATTCAAATGTATTCTTTTTAATGGCTGAGTAATACTCCATTGTGTATATGTACCACAGCTTTCTTATCCATTCGTCTGCTGATGGACATCTAGGTTGCTTCCATGTCCTGGCTATTATAAACAGTGCTGCGATGAACCTTGGGGTACACGTGTCTCTTTCCCTTCTGGTTTCCTCAGTGTGTATGCCCAGCAGTGGGATTGCTGGATCATAAGGCAGGTCTATTTCCAGTTTTTTAAGGAATCTCCACACTGTTCTCCATAGTGGCTGTACTAGTTTGCATTCCCACCAACAGTGTAAGAGGGTTCCCTTTTCTCCACACCCTCTCCAGCATTTATTAACAAGTCAATTTTTTAAGCAAAAAATATATACATGTATATCTGTTATTTATATATGCATATATATAAATAAATAAAAGACTATCTATGTTTCTCTGATATATCTGCAAAATTCCTTCCCTTGGCATACTCGAACACTTGGTGGCCAAGTCAACAGATGGATCCATCTCAGAGTTTCAGGCTCTGCCATTTAAATTTGTCCACATTCAGCTAAATTACAAGATATGAAAACCAAAGATTATGTTTTTCATATTTTGTGTATGAAGTCATGTGGCGTTTGTGATAAGAACTGTACTTTTTAACAGTTGGAGATATACTTTGTTGAAATGATTGGTTAATGAGAGAAGAGAAAAAACAAAACATGTCAGGAGAAAACCATTTTGGTTATCAGTCAATTAATTGACCTGGCAGCTTCAGCAAAGAGAAATTGGTAATTTCTCTTCTCTGGGGAGAAAAAGAAAAATTAACTAGTTCAACACACAGAGGGGAAGAAGTAAAAAACTAAATTCTACTTTGGGCTACTTAATATCCTGCTTAATCTTCCCCCAACCCCCACTCCACCCCCCGACACAAGCTTTTTTTGTTTTTAAACAGAGAAGCTGTGGGAACAAGGAAACAGAAGTATCTTCTTACTGCCACATACCATTTTATTTCTGGGGGTGGGAAACAGTAGAAAGAAAAAGTCTTGTCAAATTAGCATCTGTAGCAGGAAGGAGAACCCATTTATATTGTCCAACTATCTAGTCATTTGAAGGGGACATATTTGAATTAAATATCCATCCAGAGATGACCTGATTAGTTCAGAGACCATGAACATTTTTGCAAATGTAAAGAAGTCTTCTTTAAATAAGTCCTCATGTTGAAATGTCATATCATAATCTATACTGAGGAAGGACCCCTAAGCACATGCTCTTTACTCAAGGAAAAATTAGCAGAATCACTGAACTCCAGAACTGGTGCTGTGACTCATGTCGACCCCACAGTGCCTGAGTAGAGCTTAGAGGACTCGTTCTTCTGTTCATTAGTCCCACAAATATTTTAGAAACTTTTGTTTGCTTGTTTGGACTGCTTCACTTTCAGTGTAGAGGGAAGGAACGAAAACACAGGAATTCTTTTAAAAGATTTATAGTTTTGAGTAGAGACATGCCAATTTAAAATTAAACAAGTGGACTAAAAAATTTCAGGAGTATAAAACTATATGAGTTAAATATTTCAGTTTCTTAAGAGTTCCTTGCACTTAGAATGCATGTTAAAATACTCATGGAATGCATTACCTGAAATGTAATCAAATTATCAACTGAATTATATTAGGAATCACAAAGTAAACTCAAGGAAACCACACAATAGTATAACAACTGAGAACTGAAATTTTGCAATGGACAGTCTCAAAAAGGACCTTCCAAATTCAGTTTTCTTATCTGACGTTTTCAAGTAAAATTTGACTTTTTTCTTAAAGATCGAAATATGCCAAGCAACTAAGTTTTCAGGTCCTCTCCTAGTTGTACGACAAATTTCAGTAATCTATTGCAGAAAGTTTCATTTATGAGTCTCATCTTAACAATATGACCACCACACCACCATTTTAATGGCATGAACGTTCTGAAAAGGCATAGAACATAGTAAAATAAGGTGTCAAGCACTTTCTTAGCACTCAAACATATTGTTAAGTTGAAAGAACAAGGATTAATGAAACTCAGATGGTGGTGGTAACTCTAAAACATTTTTGACTGGGAAACTAGATCATTACCCTAACCTGGAATCCATGAAGGCTATGGTGCTACATATAAATAAAAGGCTTATCTCAAAACTCCATTCATGGGATTTGACTCTACCGCAGACAAGGCAAAAATGTAGTTGCCTCCGTTTTGACATTTGTGAAAAGTAAACAATATTCTAAGAGATTTAAACACAAATCGCAACTATTCACATTTAATGGAATGACATACATTCCATACATGCATGCATAGTCGTGTCCAACTCTTTGCAACCCCATGGACTGTAGCCCCCAGGCTCTTCTGCCCATGGAATTTTCCAGGCAAGAATACTGGAGTGGGTTGCCATTTCCTCCTCCAGGGGATATTCCTGATCTAGGAATCGAACTTGCATCTCTGTCATCTCCTGCATTGGCAAGTGGATTCTTTAACACTAGCCCCACCTGGGAAGCCCTAACATATACTCCCCTAAAAATAGCATCTTGACATAATGACAACAGCATAGTGACACACAATAGGCACTTGAATATCTAATTAAAATATTAAACAAACATGTGATTGCTTTTACATAATGGGGAAAACTCTCAGATTCTTACATTATTCAGCAGTTAGCACAACTGGTATTTCAGTTCAGTTCCAGCTGAAATAACTATCCAGGATTGGCGGTCCAGCCATGCACTCGTTTGGTATTAGTTATGCATTAATGAAGGATTGTTTGGCAGTGCTGTCAATTCTGGACCCTCAAATAATTTGTACAGAGTCACTATCCATTTCTGTATTACAAATGCTATAGGTGGATTTGCAACTGAGAGACTGTCCCTTTTTTTTTAACGACAGCATCATCCCCAGAAAGGAGGGAACTGCAGGGGCAGGATTCAAGACTCAGTAGCAGCTGAAGCCTTTCCAAGAGCCTGTCTCAGGAGCCACTGCTATGAAGACCTGTCATCACCCTCACTTGGAAGGTGGGTGGCTAAGAGTTTCTCAGCTTAGCCTCTGTCCCAGAGGGAGGGAAGGAAAGCGGAAGGAGTGTAATTGGTAAGAAAGAAACTGCACGTAGCTGTGGCTGTCAGCTCCTTAAGGCTGGGCTCTTCTCAAGCATCAACAAAGGAGAACCAAGGGCAAAATCTGTGAAAACTGTACACATAATAAGAAGCTAGGAAACAAGACTCAGTCAAAGCGTTTAAGGAACTGGGATGATTTATTCTAAAGAAGAGAAGCTGAGCAAGATGTATTAGGGCTATGTATGACTCAGTAGGAGGAAATAATTCTAAGTTGACTGGACACTTAGGCAATGAGCCAGGCATTTTCATATACTTGACTGCTATTTTATCTTAATAATAACCTTAAGAAGAGTCATCTTATGGATGAAGAAACTGAAGCTCTCAAAAGTGAAGCAATCTATTCAAATCACACAGCTAATATGAGCAAAGCTGGAGTTTTCTTTCAAGACAGCTTGACTGCCACAGTTCCCTATGTGGCAGGGACTGCTCTATAAAGTATGGTATTCACAAATAGATTTGGTTACAATTCCAGAAGGGTAGGAAGGTGTCATATAAACATCTACTACAACCTTAGTTGTATTGTGTCTGCTAAGGGCACCACCAACTGCACCTCTCTTTATTCCTTCCTACCCCAAACAGATCCCACACTTATTGCCAGGCTATAGAAGGACTTTAATTCAACTCTTTGAGTGACTCCAAGACATAATGTTGGTTTCTACACACACACACACACACACACACACACACACACACACATTAAAGATGCTTGCTCCTTGGAAAAAAAGCTGTAACAAACCTAGACAGTATATTAAAAAGCAGAAGCATCATTTTACTGACAAAGGTCATACAGTCAAAGCTATGGTTTTTCCATTAGTCATGTATAGATGTGAGAGCTGGACCATAAAGAAGGCGGGGTGCTGAATAATTGATTTTTTTGAATTGTGGTGCTGGAGAAGACCTTGCGAGTCCCTTGGACAGCAAGGAGATCAAATCAGTCACTCCTAAAGAAAATCAACCCTGAATATTCATTGGAAGGACTGATGCTGAAGTTGAAGCTCCAATATTCTGGCCACCTGATACGAAAAGCCAACTCACTGGGAAAGACCCTGATGCTAGGAAAGATTGAAGGCGAGGGGAGAACGGGATGACAGAGGATGAGATGGTTTGAGGGCATCACCAACTCAATGGACATGAATTTAAGCAAACTCTGGGAGATAGTAAAGGACAGGGATATCTGGCGTGCTGCAGTCCATGGGGTCCCAAAGAGTCAGACATGACTTAGCAACTGAACAACAACAACAACACACACGCACACACACACACACACACACACATACACACACACACACCTCTCTTAAAATTTTTGTATCGAGGTCATATACTTCAATAAAACAGTCAATGTTTTCCAGTTAAGAAGCATAAGACTTTGAAGTGGCCCATGTTTCCTGGAGAATTAGAAAAGAAAGTAAAATGAAACACTCACTTCTCTAAAGGTGCTTCAGGCAGAGACAAATAATGGTAAATCAGTTAACAATCACCTCCTCACATCCTGGAGCCTCAAGTAGCACTATTACAAAAAGATATTAGCTTATGTGTTACATTCCTTAAAACAGAGAAAGGCAGAGAGGGACTTGGGGTCACCTAGTCCAGATCCTACATCATCGATGAGCAATCCACCACTAAATGACCTTGGTTAGGACAAACCAGGATCAGAGTCTATATTTTCCAAGTATTCTAAGATTATCCAATAGGCTCCCATACAGTATTAGTGCTCCCCCAGTCCAAGAAAATGTTAAGAGTCACTCCCATTTACTCCCATTTATTCAATTTCTTCAGTCCGGATACATAAGTCCTACTGTCTCATATATCTTATGATCCAGCCCCCACCACTCCATGTTCCATGAGCACTCATTGCAAGCTCACACCTATGGGCTTTTGCTCATGCACTTTCCAGAGTCTGGAATGTCCTCACTGCTTAAACTGATAAACTCCCATTCATCCTTCAAAACCCAGTTCAAAATCACCAACTCTGTGAACACTTCCAAACCTTGTGGTCAGTGGCAACAAGACAATTAACGTGTAAATGTTGTGTGACATTTATCTTAGTACAATCCCCTACTTCCAAAGAAATATATAACTTTATTACATATACTGTAAGCAACTGTGCCACTTTCTCATCTCTATTCCTTTCTGTCCTTTAATATCAGAGGCACTTTCCCTTCAGAAATATTTGTGATTCTGCAGCTCTAAGAGGGGTCCTGAAGAACTGGAAGCAGGAGGCTGATCTCTTGAGATTTGCTTTGGATCTAAGACAGAGCTAAGTAACGAAAACTTTCGGTTTCTATCTAGCTTATATTAGCCAGGTTATCCAACTTGGAAGAGAGGCAGTAGAGGAGTGTAGAAACCCTTTCTAGAAATGAATCCTACATTTTTCTGAATTACCCTAAGATTTGAACAGAGTTTACACAAGAGTAAAAAACTTCAAGGGCTGCCACACAGTTGCATTTAATTAATATCTGTTACATTGGCTTGAATTGAAGGAAACTCTCTGACATTTTTCATCCAGATCTGGTCTTACATAAAACCCAAAAAGCTCCTTTATCCGTGTCCCTTCAGACTCTTGGGGCAAAGTCTGTCTCTGAAGGGTCCATGTTATATGAGAAGGAATGAGGTAATTTCCAACCATTATGCCCAGGGCCCTGATTAGTTTCTGCAGCTGGGGAATGATGAAAGTGAAACTCAAATGCTTGGGGAATAGATGTGAAAATGCCTGAACGCTCAGGCATTGCCTGGGGAAAGAAGACATCGTGGAAAAATGTTCTGATAAACTCTAAGAATTTTGCAGCGTACACAAGTGGGAGAAAGGTACTGGGAATCTGGGGGCACCTAGGAAGGTGGCCGGACAAAAGATAATTGAGAAAGCACCTAAATCAACTTTGCTTGACTTCTCAAGTTTTCTCTTGAAGCAGTCTTGCTAACCACAAATCTAAGCCCCTAAACTTCTCATCACAAGTCAGAGAAGTGGGCAAATGACTTATACATGCCCGAAGAAGCCCAGCCTCACCTAAGGGTCCCTTATGCTCTTCCTCCTGAAGCTCATTGCAGATCCAGCACCAAGCAAGTTAGTACTGACTGTGACCTGAGGGGCCAGCTGGTCTAGTCCTTTGGGGGACAGCAAAGAAAGCCAAGTTTCAAAAAATGTAAAGCACTTATTCAAGGTCACACTGAAACCCTTATTCTCATTCTGGGCTTTCTATACCCTATGCTGTCTCAATATTTAACAAAAAAGAAGAAGAAATTTGTATTATGACTTATTTTAGGGACTTCCCTGGTGGTCGAATGGCTAAAACCCTATGCTCCCAATGCAGGGGTCCTGAGTTTGACCCTGATCAGGGAATTAGATCCCACGTACTTCAGCTAAGAGCCCACAGCCACAATGAAGATCAAATATCCCATGTGCTATAACTAAGACCTGGAGCAGTCAAATAAATTTAAAAAACAAATAAACAAAAGACTTCTTTTATAAAGCACCATACTTTCAAGCATAATATTCCTCCTCTGAACTCCTAAACATATATTCATGGTCATAATCACCCTTTGCTCTCAATAAAACACTTCATCCTTATAAGTCCTAAGGAAGAGATTTTACTGGTTGTATCAACTGGATTCATGATGGGTTTGGGAACAAACCAGTGCATTCGCATGTAGCACAGTTCAGCGATCTGAGTTCAAGTCCTGGCTAAGCTCTGTTGGAGAAGGAAATGGCAACCCACTCCAGTGTTCTTGCCTGGAGAATCCCAGGGACGGGGGAGCCTGGTGGGCTGTCGTCTATGGGGTCCCACAGAGTCGGACACGAATGAAGCGACTCAGCAAGCTCTGTTGAAGCTACAACCTCTCTGAGTCTTGATTTTCCCTTCTGTAAAGTGAGGGCAATAATATTTACCTCATGGAACTTTTGTGGAGATTAAAATGAGCAGAAAACTTTTAGTACAGTGTCAGGCATTAATTCTCATTAACACCAACATTGTTATTTGCATTCCCTTTCTTCTGCTTCCATTGCTCAGTTCAGTCGCTCAATCGTGTCTGACTCTTTGCGACCCCATGAATTGCAGCACGCCAGGCCTCCCTGTCCATCACCAACTCCCAGAGTCCACCCAAACCCATGCCCATTGAGTCAGTGATGCCATCCAACCATCTCATCCTCTGTGATCCCCTTCTCCTCCTGCCCTCAGTCTTTCCCAGCACCAGGGTCTCTTCAGTGAGTCAGCTCTTCGCATCAGGTGGCCAAAGTATTGGAGTTTCAGTTTCAGCATCATTCCTTCCAATGAACACCCAGGGCTGATCTCCTTTAGGATGGACTGGTTGAATCTCCTTGCAGTCCAAGGGACTCTCAAGAGTCTTCTCCAACACCACAGTTCAAAAGCATCAATTCTTATGCACTCAGCTTTCTTTATAGTCCAACTCTCACATATATACATGACCACTGGAAAAACCATAGCCTTGACTAGACGGACCTTTGTTGGCAAAGTAATGTCTCTGCTTTTTAATATGCTGTCTAGGTTGGTCATAACTTTCCTTCTTTATTTCTTTTATACTAGATAGTTTCCACTCTTGTTTGGTGTGTCTTGTTTGGTTTGCTTTGGATCTGTGATTCATTTATTCAGCAATAATCTATGAGGGGCTACTGCTATATGCCTGGCACTGCTCCTAATAATGGGGATGCAATAAAAAGGCAGACACAGCTCTGCTCTAAAAGCTTCTTCCAGGTGACAGTGCTCACTGATGGGGGCTCTCCAATCACTTTGCTGTGAAAACATTCTGCTTTTAACATGGTATGTGTGACATCTACGTCATGTCTTCATCTCACCGCCAAAAAAAAAAGGTATTCTGGATGCTCTGCAGTAAAGAATCTGCCTGCAATGCAGGAGATGCAGGAGACACAGATTTGATCTCTGGATCAGGAGGATCTCCTGCAGAAGAAAATAGCAACCCACTCTAGTATTCTTGCCTAGAAAATCCCATGGACAGAGGAACCTGGTGGCTACAGTCCATGGAACAGGGTCATACCTCTGCAACTTGGGTTGTCCAGAGACCAAGGTTTTCTCTGTCTTACTGATTCCATATCCCCTAGAGTGACGCCTTCATCTACTGGTCAAAGTTGGCTCTTACAACCACATCCATTCTCAGAGGAACTCGGGGTGTGACTTGGGAATGTACCCATGACTTCCATTCTCATTCCATGGAGCAGAACTCAATCATATGGCAACTCTTAGCTCCAAGGGAGGCTGGAAAATGTAGTCTCTAACTAGGCAACCACAGGTCCAGCTAAAATGTAAAGACAAGAAGATACTGGAGGTCAACTCTTGATATCTGCTGCAAATAGAGAAGTAGCTTTCCCATGAAAGAAACCAGCCAACTAGCTAGAACCTCACATACACAGGAGTTTCACTAGACAAGAATGAGAATGACTGCATTGTTCTATAGGGACTTGTTCCTGCATTGTTCGGACATATGCTCTTTGCATAAACCATTTTCAGCTTTTATGAAAAGAGTTATTTATGTTTTGAGGATGCTTCATTAGTAACACTGAACTGGCCACTGCCAGATACATTTTTAGAACAAGAAAATAGCTGTTATAGCCACATAAAACCCAAAATGTACAATATCACTTTATTGCAAAGAGAATTATGGCAACCTATATTCTTCTCAAAGAGCATGACTAACTCCTAGACCTACTGGACCATGAGTAACTTCCTTCTGTCAGATCTCAGTCACTAACAGACTTATTAATTTACTTTATCTCTCAGAGCAAAACCATGGTAATAGATGTTATAACATTTTATATGAGCAACATATATATTCAGATACAATAAATTAGCCAATTTTTAATTAATGAAAAAAATATGACTTTTACAAAATTATCTCCTCCTGGAGAGACAAGAACACTTGACTCTATCTATATAAAAACATAAATTCAGCAACTTCAGAAAAATATATAACAAATACACATATGTAACCTTCTCTTAGGGCTTTGCTAGCCACAGAGTTGCTTCAGTTTACACAGCACTATTTAGCTATCAAGTTGAATGAGAAACTGTCCAGATGCCAGGGGAACATCAAGTTTTCTACCATGGCACACTAAGGCCCTGTGACATAGTCAGTACTTACCACCTACTGAATTCTTGTCTAAGCACTTCAAGTAGAACTTTTCATGGGATCCTTACAATAGCGTATATACCATCAACCAATTATACAGGTGAGAAAATTGACCCACAGAGCTGTTAGGTAACTTTCCCTGAGTCATGCAACTAAACAGTGGCAGAGTCTGACTTCATAGGCCACACCCTTGACTATACAACATTGCCTCTTAAACAATACATGGTCTCTCTGACCGGTTTGACTCCATTTCTTGCCACTTCCAGCTCTGCAAACTAAGCTCCAGCTACACTGAGTCACTTGCCTTCCCTGACACATGTCCTATTTCCCCCTGAAATGCCCTTCTTCCAGCCTCTTCACCTAGATAACTGCACTTGTTTTTCAGGTCTCACTCAGACAGCTTCTCCAACCAGCAACATCTTCCTTGCCATCAACTCCCTCCAACATGAAGTCCAGAATAGGTTTGGCATTTATGCACTCCCATTGCCCCTCTGCTTCCATATATCTGAACCCCTGTCCTTTACTTACTTGTATGTTCTCTGAGAGGAAGACGCTTGAGTGCAAGAATCTGTCATGATGGCAGCACTGTGGCTTACACATAGAAATGTAGACAGGGATGGATCAGGAGACCTGACACTTAAAGGGGATGTCTCCCATACTCCAGGAAAGTGTCTGCATTTCTAAAAAGACTGCCACCAAAAGAATGCATGTTTCACAAGAACAGGAACATTTGTCAGTTTTATTCTCTGATGTACTACTAGAGCCTAGAAAAGGGCCTGGCACCTTGGAAAAGCTCAATAAATGCTTATTAAATGATACAACAAAATAAAACTCATCTGTATTTATTAACAATGTAATTTGGTTGGAAAAATATTACAATGAAGAACATTTTTATATCTAGAGTTTCCCAGTACTCATCTTCATACATTTGAATTAATTAATGATTTTATTGCATGTATGCAGACAAAGTTTGGTAAATGTATACTATTTTAAGGACTTCCAAGAGTACATTCTAAATTATTCATAATTTTTATTCAAAATAATACATGCAGATAGGAAAAAGCAGGGCAATAAAAATACCCATGATCATCTCACCAGAGTGATAACCACTTTTAACATATTGGTGTCCTTTAAGCCCTCATATTATTTTCATTTTTTCCTCTCAACGTGTACACATACCTGATACATGCATGATATATATTAAATATATACACACAGACTGAAAGAGAAAAAAAAAATATTTACATATATGTATATACACATGTAGGCTTCCCTGGTAGCTCAGATGGTAAAGAATCTGACTGTGATGTGGGAGACCTGAGTTCAATCCCTGGGTTGGGAAGATCTCCTAGAGGAGAGCATGGAAGCCCTCTTATTTTCTTGAAGAGATCTCTAGTCTTTCCCATTCTATTGTTTTCCTCTATTTCTTTGCATTGTTCACTGAGGGAAGCTTTCTCATCTCTCCTTGCTGTTCTTTGGAACTCTGCACTCAGATGGATATATCTTTCCTTTTCTCATTTGCCTTTCACTTCTCTTCTTTTCTAAGTTATTTGTAAGGCCTCCTCAGACAGCCATTTTGCCTTTTTGTGTTATTTTTCTTGGGGATACTTTTGATCACTGTCTCTTATACAATGTCACAAACCTCCACCCATAGTTCTTCATGCACTGTCTATCAGATCTAATCCCTTGAATCTATTTGTCACTTCTACTGTATAATCATAAGGGATTTATTTGATTTAGGTCAAACATAATGGCCTAGTGGTTTTCCCTACTTTCTTCAGTTTAAGTCTGAATTATGCAATAAGAAATTCATGATCTGAGCCACAGTCAGCTCCCAGTCTTTTTTTGCTGGCTGCATAGGTCTTCTCCATCTTCAACTGCAAAGATTAAAATCAATCTTATTTCGGTATTAACCACCTGGTGATGTCCATGTGTAGAGTTGTCTCTTGTATTGTTGGAAGAGGGTGTTTGCTATGACCAATGTGTTCTCTTGGCAAAACTATTAGAATATAACTTGGCCATGATCATGCATTATTAACCAAATGGGAATCTACTTTCAAAAATCATTACCAGCTTATTGGATTCCCCTTAACCCCAAAAAACCCTCCACAAAACAAACCAAATAGACCAAAAAGTTAAAAGAGAGTTTGTTATATCAAGAGATGTTTTTATCACTCCACATTTAGCTATGTAACTGGGGTCAGTATATGATGCCTTGGTCTATAGGAAGAATCAATCAGTATTCAGCAACTGTTTATCCTTTACAAACTTAACAAATACCTTGTAAGGATAGATAGTTATCATCTTAGAAAGGCTTCTGACTTTTTGCAGAAAGTTATATTTAAAAATTCAGGGTGTTACAATAAAAGTAATGACCCACGGAGAACCTGAGAGTCCAGAAGACAAGCTTCATGAGCTCACTAATAAATTTCTGCCGACAGGAAAATGTGTTCTCTTTCTGGAAGAAGAACTTCCCAAATTTTTAAAGAAAGTTTAGTCAACTTGTCCTAGTTTGCACATAAAAGAGTACAAATAAATATATTTTAAAAAGTGTCTGTGATGAAAATATGTGAATCTTCATTCCTAAAAGAATTTTAGAGCCCATCACATCTTTAGATGTGTCTACTGCTTTCTTGAGAAGTGCGCATGTAGTAACATGCCCTGTGTTCACACACCAAATGCTGAGAAGAAAAATAAAAACACATGTGGTGGAGATTTCTTTTTTTTAAGAAAAGAAAACCATATTTAAGGTTTCCTGTCCAGATGCATCAGTGAGACACATCTTGCTTGTCTGCCTCTATAACATCCGGTCATGCTGTACAATTCTAATGTGAGCTGACAGATTCCTACCACAGGAAAGAGGGGAGTCAAGCTCTTGAAAAGTGAGTTAATTGATGCCACAAAGTATATACAGGTAGTTTAGAATGGTATCCTTCCTCCCCCACTGAAGTCTTTTTAATTAATTTTAAATCCATCATAGTTCTTGTTTGGATAACAGGAGGAGATAAATGTGGAACTTGAGCCCAAACTTGAGTGTTTGAGTATTTTGAGCCCTGTCTCAAGAGTCATTTAAGCAAACAAAGAAAATGTCTCTGTTCTGGTCTTCCTTTTCAAAATTGTTTCAGTAGGCTAATACTGATACTGTCCCTACAGGGCATTTGTTTCTAGGCTATGAGGGTTAATGGTACAACTGAGTTTTTTAATCCTAGGCTTTGGTCAGACTTGAGCTGACCTTTTCTGCTTAGTGCTATATGACCTTTACTAAACTTTGTGAAATAGGATAAATAATAGTACCCAATTCATAAGTGGCTCAGCTGAAGAATCCACCTGCAATGCGGGAGACCTGGGTTTGATCCCTGGGTTGGGAAGATCCCCTGGAAAAGGGAACCCACTCCAGTATTCTGGCCTGGAGAATTCCATGGACTGTATAGTCCATGGGGTTGCAAAGAGTCGGACACAACTGAGCAACTTTCACTTTCAATTCATAAGGTGGTTGTAAAAGTTAAATGAGAGAAATCATATGAAGTGCTTAAATGGTGCTAAGAACACGGTAAATTATTGACTATATGTTAGTTCAAAAATAAGCTATTAATGGGGAACTTCTCTCCCAATAATGACAGACTAGATAACTTGATAATAACTGGGAGATTGGACAAAATATATTTTAACTATGTCACCTGAACGCATGAGAGAGCTAGAAAGGTAGTGAAGAATGATGGGGGTAATGCCTGGAAGAAGAAAATTCAGAGAGCCTGGCTTGTGAGCCCTTTTTTCCCCTAGGGATTTCTTTTATTTCTAGAAGTGGTAGCAGAGAACATTAGAAGCCAAACAGCTTTTGTCAGCCTCATGGAGGGGTGCAAAAACTGGAGTTCAATGGCTTCCAAAGGGAAAAGCTTTGGTTACAGACTAGAAATAAGAGCCAACTTGAAAGAGATCCTTGTAGTGGTGGAGGTCTAGTTTCAGATCATCACAATTACCAGTTTTTATTACAGAGATCTGGAATTCATAGGGTCCCTACCTGTCTGCAGAAATATAAAATATTCCCTGGGGGAATAGAGAATCATTCTGGGTTTCACATGACTTCCATGATTTTTCATATATCATTTCTGGGGCTCAATCAAAAATAACTAGTCCTCAATTCCTTCTAGGATATTTCAGTTCATAATCCACTTGGTCAGTTCAGTTCGCCACTCAGTCGTGTCCGACTCATTGCAATCCCACTGATACCAGTTCTCCCTGTCAATCACCAACTCCAAGAGCTTACTAAAACTCATGTCAATTGAGTCAGTGATGCAATCCAACCATCTCATCCTCTGTTGTCCCCTTCTCCTCCTGCCTTCCATCTTTCCCAGCATCAGGGTCTTTTCAAATGAGTCAGTTCTTCACATCATGTGGCCAAAGTGTTGGAGTTTTGGAGTCAGCATTAGTCCTTCCAATGAATATTCAGGACTGATCTCCTTTAGGATTGACTAGTTTGATCTCCTTGCAGTCCAAGGGACTCTCAAGAATCTTCTCCAACACCACAGTTAAAAAGCATCAATTCTTCAGTGCTCAGCTTTCTTTATAGTCCAACTCTCACATCCATACATGACTACTGGAAAAACCATAGCTTTGACTAGATGGAACTTTGTTGGCAAAGTAATGTCTCTGCTTTTTAATATGTTGTCTAGGTTGGTAGGGTCATTTTGTAGGGCCTAGCCAAATAGGCCTATTTGAAGGTAACGGGACATTGGTTCAGCACTGGATGATGAAAGCTGAGCAGGGTGAAGAAGGAATCTAGGAAGTGGGGAGGATGATTAAGATAGTGGGAGACTGGTTACACATAGAAGGAAGTTACACAATATATTAACATATTGAAGATGATAGGAAACAAGTTTCTCCTGTCAGAAAAGAGAGGTATAAATATGGAAGGAAAGAAAACTAGGACTTCTCTTGTGGTTCAGAAGTTGGGAATCCATCTGCCAATGCAGGGTACATGGGTTTGAGCCCTAGTCCGAGAAGATCCCACATGCTAAGGGGCAACTAAGCCCCTGCACCACAACCACTGAGCCCACATGCCACACTAATGAAGCCCACATGCTGAAACTACTGAAGCCCATGAGCCCTAGAAGCCACTGTTATAAGAAGCCTGTGCTCTGCAACCAGAGAGTGGCTGCCACTCACTGCAACCAGAGAAAGCCCACACATGGCAATGAAGACCCAGCATAGCCAAAGATAAATAAATAATAGATAAAATTTTAAGAAAAGAAAGAAAACTAGACTAAGTCCTCTAGTGCTGGGTTAGAATTCAGGGGGAGAGCTCAGTGTGAACTCATGGTTTTCAAGATATATCGATCAAATAGAGACAAATATGAATAACAATGTGAATACCCACACACACCCATACACATAGTTTTTAGTTCTGTCTAATGAGAAGGCCTAGGAATGAGACACCCAATATTATTGAGAACACCTGGTACCCAGGACTTATTTTCCAATATTTCACTGAAAGGAACCAGCATTCCTTGGAAAAATTGTTAATTCCAAGTTTGCTCAGAGAAAGTGCAAACAGCACTTTCTGAGCTATCTTGTTGGGCCATAAAGTATAGAAGTGCTGAATAATGAGAGGATATGTCAAAAGACAGAAAATGTATTAGTTCAATCAGAATCAGTCAGTTCAGTCCCTCAGTAGTGTTCATCTCTTTGCAACCCCTTGGCCTGCAGCACACCAGGTTTCCCTGTCCATCACCCACTCCCAGAGCTTGCTCAAACTCACATCCATTGAGTCAGTGATTCATCCAACTATTTCAACCTCTGTTGTCCCCTTCTCCTCCTGCCTTCAATCTTTCCCAGCTTCAGGATCTTTTCAAATGACTCACTTCTTTGCATCAGGTGGCCAAAGTATTGGAGTTTCAGCTTCAGCATCAGTCCTTCCAACGAATATTCAGGATTGCTTTCCTTTAGGATTGACTGTTTGGCTCTCCTTGCTGTCCAAGGGACTTTCAAGAGTCTTCTCCAACACTACTGCTCAAAAACATTAATTGTTTGGTGCTCAGCTTTCTTTATGGCCCAACTCTTACCTCTATACATGACTACTAGAAAAACTATAGCTTTGACTATGCAGCCATTTGTTGGCAAAGCCAACAGCCATTTGTAGTCTCTGCTTTTTAATATCCTGTCTAGGTTGGTCATAACTTTTCTTCCAAGGAGCAAGCATCTTTTAATTTCATGGCTGCAGTCACCACCTGCAGTGATTTTGGAACCCAAGCAAATAAAGTCTGTCACTGTTTCCATTGTTTCCCAATCTATTTGCCATGAATTATGGGGCTAGATGTCATGATCTTCATTCTTTGAATGCTGAGTTTTAAGCCAGCTTTTACACTCTCTTCTTTCACCTTCATCAAGAGGCTGTTTAGTTCCTCTTCACTTTCTGCCATAAGGGTGGTGTCATCTGCATATCTGATGTTATTGATATTTCTCCTGACAATCTTGATTCCGACTTGTGCTTCATCCAGACCAGCATTTCACATGGGGAAACAGTGGCTGACTTTATTTTTCTGGGCTCCAAAATCACTAAAGATGGTGATTGCATGAAATCAAAAGATGCTTACTCCTTGGAAGGAAAGTTATGACCAACCTAAATAGCATATTCAAAAGCAGAGACATTACTTTGCTAACAAAGGTCCGTCTAGTCAAGACTATGGTTTTTCCAGTGGTCATGTATGGATGTGAGAGTTGGACTATAAAGAAAGCTGAGCACAGAAGAATTGATGCTTTTGAGCTGTGGTGTTGGAGAAGACTCTTGAGAGTCCCTTGGATTGCAAGGAGATCCAACCAGTCCATTCTAAAGGAGATTAGTCCTGGGTGTTCATTGGAAGGACTGATGTTGAAGCTGAAGCTGAAGATCCAATACTTTGGCCGCCTGATGCAAAGAGCTTACTCATTGGAAAAGACCCTGATGCTGGGAAAGCCTGAGGGCAGGAGGAGAAAGGGATGACAGAGGATGAGATGGTTGGATGGCATCACTGACTCAATGGATGTGGGTTTGTGTGGACTCCAGGAGTTGGTGATGGACAGGGAGGCCTGGCGTGCTGCAATTCATGGGGTCACAAAGAGTCGGACATGAGTGAGCTACTGAACTGAACTGAACTGACTCTGCATATAAGTTAAATAAGCAGGGTGACAATATACAGCCTTGACATACTCCTTTCCCAAGGTGCAACCAGTCTGTTGCTTCATGTCATGGTTGTAGCTGTTGCTTCTTGACCTTCATATAGATTTCTCAGGAGGCATGTAAGGTGGTCTGGTATTCCCATTTCTTTAAGAATGTTCCACAGTTTGTTGCAATCCACACAGTCAAAGGTTGCTACATAAAACATTGCCACAAACTTAGAAGCTTAAAACAACACATGTTATTACCTCATAGCTTTTATGGGACAGGAGTTCAGGAACCAATTATCTGAGTTCTCTGATCAGGTTCTTCCCAGGCAGCAATTAAGGTGTCATCTGGCCTTGTTCTCGTCTGGAAGTTTGACCAGGGAGACTTACTTCTAAGCTCCCATAGGTTGTTGGAAGAATTAATTTTTGTAGCTACCAGACTGAGACTTCAGTTTCTTGCTTGTGATCAGCATCAGTTCCTAGAGGATCCCTGTTATTCCTTGTTATAGGGACCACTTCCTTCGTGCTGGCTCACTTCTTCAAGCTAGAAGGAGCATGAGAGCAAACTGCTAGGGAAGTGAAAGTATTTAGTTGCTCAGTCCTGTCTGACTCTACGCCTTTGCCCATGGAAGTCTCCAAGCAAGAATACTGGAGTGGGTAGCCAAGCGCTTCTCCAGGGTATCTTCCTGACCCAGGATCAAACCCTGGGTCTCCTGCACTGCAGGCAGATTCTTTACCATCTGAGCTATGAGGGTTGCCATAAAACAACCTGGCAGTAACATCTCAAGAAATAAAAATTGCAGGCCAATCTCACCCATAATTTGGAGATAAAAATCCTAAACAAAATACTAGTAAACAGACTCCAATAGTCTATAAAAAGGATAATATATCATGACAAAACTAAATTTATAGAATTTTAAGATTAATTTAACATTCAAAAAGTGATTGATGTAATTCATTATCTTGTTAGAATAAAACATAAAAGTTATCCTATATGATTATCTCTAGAATGTGTGGAAAATATTTAGATAATATTAATATCTAACATTGATTCATGAAAAATACTCTTAGTAAGCAAGAAATGGAAAAGGTCTTAATTTGATAAAGGCTATCTACCAAAAAAAAAAAAAAAACAAACAAAAACTATAACAAACATCACACTTAATAGTGAAATATTGAAAGTGTTTTCTCTTAGATTGAGGAGACAAGTATACTCTCCATTACTATCAAACACGCAATATTCCAAGCCAGTTCAATGAAGTAGGAAAGACAAAGAAAAAATATACAACTAAAAAGCAAAACAAACAAACAAAAAAAAAACACTTGATATTCATAGATAATATAATTGTTTATACAGAAAATTATAAAAACTACAGATAAATTATTAGAAATAATAAATGAGCTTAGCAAACTTGTTGGATACAAAGTAAAATTTTAAAAATTAACTGATTTTTACATTCTGGCAACAAATGGAAATTAAAAAATTTCTATACACAATAGCAAACATGAAAAATCTAATACGTGGGAATAAGTCTAATAAAGTTGCACATAACTTCTATATATACACATATATATTATTGGAAAAAAAATTAAGGAGACCTAAACAAGTGGAGGTATTTACCACATTCATGAATTAGAAGATTATTTCAAAGACAATATTTTTTCCCAAATGGAACTAAAGTATCAGTTCAACCTTTCATAAAAGTTTAGGGCTTTTGGTTTGTGATAAATTAATTCTAAAATGTATATGGAGATGTAAGTAACTAAGAATGGTTATTATACTCTGTGAAGACAACATATGAAGAAGACTTATTCTTCCAGTTATTGTAAAGCTACAGCAACTGAGACAATATAGTAATAGCAGTAGCTTGAGAACAGACAAAGCAACCCATGAAACAGGATAGAAAATGGAGAAATAAACCTACACAGATATGGGCATTTGATTTTGATGAAGCAATACTACATAGCAGTGGTTACCTGATAATCTTTTCAAAAAAAAAATGCTGAGTCCACTGACATTTATATGGGAAAAATAATAAAACTTAAGGCCTCATACCATAGACACAAAAATAAATTCCAGGTTGATTACCAATTTAGTATGAGACAAAATAAAGCTTCCAGAAGAAAACCTAGGAGGATATCTTCATGACCTTTGGGGTAAGGGTGAGATTTCTTAATCAGGATATGAAAAGACTATCTGTAAAGGGAAAAACTGATATAGACTACCTCAAAAATAAAAACTTTCTTTTTTTATTTTATTTTATTTTTAAAACTTTACATAATTGTATTAGTTTTGCCAAATATCAAAATGAATCCGCCACAGGTATACATGTGTTCCCCACCCTGAACCCTCCTCCCTCCTCCCTCCCCATACCATTCATCAAAAGTTGTTATTAAGAAAGTTAAAGGCAAGTCATATAGGGAAAAAAAAAAAATATATATATATATATATATATATATATATATATTCCAGATGGCTTCCCAGGATGGTTTCCCGGATGGCTCAGCAGGTAAAGCATAGGCCTGCAATGCAGGAGACACAGGAGATGAGGGTTTGATCCCTAGGTTGGGAAGATCCCTTGGAGAAGGAAATGGCAACCTGCTCCAGTATTCTTGCCTGGAAAAGCCCATGGACAGAGGAGCTTGGAGGGCTACAGTGCAAAGGGTCACAAAGAGTTGGACACGAATAAACACAAAAGTCATTATTAAGAAAGAAAAAGGCAAGTCACATAGTAGAAAAAGATATATATATATATATATATATATATATCATATATAACTGGCAAAATGTTCATGTTCAGGGTATGTAAGAAATTCCTATAAATCAATAAGAAAAAGAAAATATCCAATTGAAAAGTAGGCAAGAGACTTGAATAGGCAGCTCACGAAATGAGACATTCAAATAGCCAATAAACAAATGGAAAAGTACTCAATTTCATTATTCATCACCAAAATGCAAATTAAAACCAGTGTCAAATATCTTTAAATACCCAGAAGAACAAGTAAAATGTAAAAGATTGATTATACAAAGTTTTGGCAAGGATATGGAACAATGGGAACACTCACTACTACTATAGAACTCCAAACTGGTACAACTACTTTAGAAACATTTTTAACATTAATAATGCTGAATGTAAGAAAAAAAGGAAAAGTTAACTCTAGACTATTAGGAGGGATGCTTCCTCAGTTATGGGATGGATTTATCTGGCTTTCAGCTTCCCAGGTGGCACTAATGGTAGACAGCCTCCTGCCACTGCAGAAGACATAAGGGATTTGGGTTCGATCCCTGGGTTGGAAAGATCCCCTGGAGAAGGAAATGGCAACCCCCTCCAGTATTCTTGCCTGGAGAATCCCAGGGACAGAGGAGTCTGGTGGACTACAGTCCATAGGGTTGCAAAGAGTCGGACACTACTGACGTGACTTAGCACACCACAATGTTGAATGCAGGCATACCTGGTGATTTTGCAATTCCACCCCTACGTACATACTAAATAGAAACGCATTCACATATGCACCATGATACATGTTTATGAATATTCATTAGCAGCTCTCTTTATAACAGCCAAAAATTAGAATGTCCATCAGAAGTAGAAAAAATAAAAATAAATATGCTACAGTTACACAGGGGAATACAATGAGGAAATAAAAATGAACAAGTTGCAGCTATGTGAAACAGCATGGGAGAATCTTACATCCATAATATGGAGTAAAAAATGTCAAAAAATTGTATAGACTCTTGGGTTTCCACTTATATGAAGTTTAAAACCGGGAAAAAATAAACCAAAGTGCTAACATTTGGGATAGTGGTTATCTTAGCAGAGGAATGAAGGGCTAGTGACTGGGATATAGCACAGGATGGGTTTCTGGGAAGCTGCAGATATACTGTTTCTTGAATGGAATGTTAATTACATGGTTATTGTTTTGAAATGATTCTTTGAGCTCTACATTTATATTTTGCTCACTTTTCCATAGTAAATTATACTTCAATTAAAAACAAAAACATTAGCAACAGAGGCAGTTGTTGTTGTTTAGTCACTAATTCATATCCAACTGTTTGTGACCCCATGGACTGTAGCCTGCCAGGCTCCTCTGTCCATGGAATTTCCCAGGCAAGAATACTGGAGTGGGTTGCCATTTCCTTCTCCAGGGGATTTTCCTGATCCAGGGATTGAACCCATGTCTCTCCTGCATTGCATTGCCTCTGAGCCACCAGGGAAGCCCAACAACAGAGGTAGAGCTTTCCAAAGTTTAATTCTAAATAACTTGTAAAATTATGCCATAAGGACATATATCGTTCAGCTTCTAGAAATTGTCTTCATTTGTGTCAAGGGAGGGACTGAGATTGAGGAAGAATCTGGTTAAAGAATACCAATACTGCTTCTACTGGGCTTCCCAGGTGGCCATTGCCTGCAATGCAGGAGATGCAGGAGACACATGTTTGATCCCTGGGTT
Source organism: Bubalus kerabau (assembly GCF_029407905.1). Classification (NCBI taxonomy): domain Eukaryota; kingdom Metazoa; phylum Chordata; class Mammalia; order Artiodactyla; family Bovidae; genus Bubalus; species Bubalus kerabau. The sequence continues at coordinate 58,316,538 of NC_073629.1, read as the reverse complement.
GGGAAGATTCCCCTGGAGGAGGGCATGGCAACCTACTCCATGGAGTATTCTTTTCTGAAAAATCCCATAGACAGAGGAGCCTGGCAGGCTACAGTCCATGGGATCACAAAGAGTTGGATAGGACTGAAGTGACTGAGCACACATGCACTGCTTCTACCACCACTGTCTTTTCTATTTTTGGATGTTATGACTTTTTTTTTTTACTAAATAGCAAAACATAATAGGTACAGACCATAAGAAATCTGAAGACTATCCCATCCAAACACAAATTTCCTGGAGGAAGGCAAAAGAAATGAAGCAGTAAAACTTGCATTTTATTATCATATCCATCACTCCATTCCTGTTTGACTTTGGGAAATAGCAGATCTTGTTGGATCTGAGAATGATATTTATCTTCTCCAGAGTAAAGTAGAAAGTGCTAACTCCTGCAAGAATATACTTAAACAAACAAACAAACAAAGATGATAAAGATAACTTACAACCCAAATCTCTATATATGTCTTGTCTACATTCACTATCAGATGAAGAGCATTCTGAAATTCTCTGCCAATTATTTCTTTCTTCAAAGTGAACCCATGGGATGATGTCAACATCTGCGTTCACTAATGTCCCACATTTCTTTCTCAAGCACTTCATTTTTCCCAAGCCTGCTTTGTCTGTTGGAAGCAGTTATGTCTCCCACATGATGCCAAGGGTTCAGTTCAACAAAAGTTTAAGTTCTAGGGATCTGCTGTATAACATTGTACTTATAGTTAGCAATGTTGAGGTATGTACTTAAAAGTTTGTAAGGAGGTTAGATCTCATGTCAAGTGTTCTTGCCACCGTTAATTTTTTTAATATAAAAAAACATATATTGACTACTTATTTTATTCCAGGAATCTTGCTTCAGCCTCTCTGAGAAGGTTTATGTCCCATCCACAGGCACAGATATTAGACTTTTTTTCCATAGGAATTTCCTGATGATTCTATTGCCAAAGCTTATTTCGGGATTTTACTTCACTTTATGGTGAACTCTAGAGTGAATGTTTTCACTTAAGAATTCAAACAAACTGGAACACTGTTGTATTCTACATGTATGCATTTTGACTTTCATCTCTCACAAAGAGGGTTGGAGGAGCAGGGTCAATAGGAAACATGAGAAACAAAAGTAGAAAGATCATGACTTTTTACAGTTTAGTCAGGAAAGTATAATTGAAACCAAAATAATGAATACATCAAGTTACACAAATGAGGCATCTGTTATTACACCATGTGCTCATAGGCCCAGTCACTCAGCTGTGTCTGATTCTTTGTGACCCCATGGACTGCAGCCTGCCAGGTTCCTCAGTCTATGGGATTTTCCAGGCAAGAATACTGGAGTGGGTTGCCATTGCATGTGTGATACAGAACAAAAGAAATAGCTGCCTAATTTAAAGGGATTAGGGCTAATTGGACTAGATACTTCTCACATAAATAATCTCCTTGCGTGACATGAAAATACTTTTGGAAGTTTCTAGATTCTGTAGGTAATGGATGTGAAGAGGAAACAGGAAAAAAGATATGTCTAATTCCTTTGGAAAACACTTTGGCATAATTGAAAATGTGTAACTTTGCAAGCACTGAATAATGTATAACTGTGATTAGAACATTTTTGTAATTTGATAAAGGCTATTCTACAAATAGTTATGAGACAATCTTGCAAATATTCAGATACAAAATGGCAAATACAAGAGGTCAGATTAAAGTTTGTGAATGTAAAGCCACATGAGGCTAAAGAGTCACAATACAGTGTGAACTGTAAAACCCCATCACAGACTACTACAAGCCTGATGGCAGAAATGGCTTTTCCATTTCATTTCCTGATCTCACAGACCTGTGTTATATAATATGTTTAAAATGAATGAATTTGTCTCCTTGATGAGTTTCCCAGTCCTCAGTTTTCAAGAGGAAATGGAAAAGACTGTGGTTCCCGTATAAAAAAAGGTTATATGTGTAAGCTTTCACATGTCTTATTTTTATTCAATCCAAAATAAACTTTGACCCTCTGATACTGTAGGTGGCTTCTAGGGGAGAGACTGCTGGACCAAACCAGAACATAACTGGCGTGTAAATGAATGCTCTTGGTCAAGCCCTTTCAAAACCATAGTATTCCTAGCCCTTATGCATTGCTGCTGCTGCTAAGTCGCTTCAGTCGTGTCTGACTCTGTGCGACCCCATAGACGGCAGCCCACCAGGCTCCCCCGTCCCTGGGATTCTCCAGGCAAGAACACTGGAGTGGGTTGCCATTTCCTTCTCCAATGCATGAACGTGAAAAGTGAAAGTGAAGTCACTCAGTCGTGTCTGACTCTTAGCGACCCCATGGACTGCAGCCTACCAGGCTCGTCTGTCCATGGGATTTTCCAGGCAAGAGTACTGGAGTGGGGTGCCATTGCCTTCTCTGAGCCATTATGCACAGAGCTGGTCAAAAATACCTATCAGAAGAATCAAAATCGTTCTACCTAGTTTGGATCGCTTACTCAGGAAAAAGTATACAAAATAACTTATCCAGACTCTGTTTACAAACAATTAGTAATTAGGAATTGCTTTTTTAAAAGACCTGCAGCATTTTGACATTTCAGTTATACAATCCAAAATGATTTCAGAGGACAGCTAATTTGGAGCCTTTTCCATTTAGCTTTGTCTTATCTTATCTTCCATGAGGATATGAGTATATCGTTTATTGAGCTATAGGTTACATGGAAGTCCATGAGTTGTGCTAGTGTCAGTTACAGGTACTATTGTTCAGTGTTTGTTTAAGGTACTGGGTCACTCACAAGCACATGTCCTGGGAGACCTTAAACTAGACTCAGCTTCTGACACTTTCATCAAATCACATTTTCCAGCTCAAAACAGTTCGAACCCTCTACCTCAGAAATCACATCTGTAGAACCGTACCTATTTTCCATTGTAAAGAAAACATCCACGCATGTCACCATGCTGACACATCATGAGAAAAAATAGTGTCATTTGTAGGGAGGGGGATGGACCTAGAGGGGGTCATACAGAGTGAAGTCAGAAAGAGAAAAACAAAGATCTTATATTAATGCATATATGTAGAATCTAGAAAAGTGGTACAGATGATCTTATTTGCAAGCAGAAATAGAGAAACAGATGTAGAGAACAAATATATGGATACCAAGGGAGAAAGGGGAGTGGTGGGAGGAACTGGAAGACTGGGACTGACATATACACTGTTGATACTATGAATGAAATAGATAACTAATGAGAATACACAGTATAGCACAGGAAACTCTACTTAATGCTCTGTGGTGACCTGTATGGCAAAGAAGTCAAAAAAGGGAGAAGATATATATATATATGTGGTTAGTTGCTCAGTCGTGTCCAACCCTTTGTGACCTCATGGTCTGTAGCTCGCCAGGCTCCTCTGTCCATGGGGATTCTCCAGGCAAGAATACTGGAGAGGGTTGCCATGCCCTCCTCCAGGGGATTTTTCCAACCCAGGGATTGAAGCCAGGTGTCCCACATTGCAGGCAGATTCGTTACCTTCTGAGCCATTTGCTGTACAGTAGAAACACAACATTATAAAGCAACTATCAGATCAGATCAGTCGCTCAGTCGTGTCCGACTCTTTGCGACCCCATGAATTGCAGCACGCCAGGCCTCCCTGTCCATCACCAACTCCGGGAGTTCACCCAAACTCATGTGCATCGAGTCAGTGGTGCCATCCAGCCATCTCATCCTCTGTTGTCCCCTTCTCCTCCTGCCCCCAATCCCTCCCAGCATCAGAGTCTTTTCCAATGAGTCAACTCTTCGCATGAGGTGGCCAAAGGACTGGAGTTTCAGCTTCAGCATCATTCCTTCCAAAGAAATCCCAGGGCTGATCTCCTTCAGAATGGACTGGTTGGATCTCCTTGCAGTCCAAGGGACTCTCAAGAGTCTTCTCCAACACCACAGTTTAAAAGCATCAATTCTTCAGCGCTCAGCCTTCTTCACAGTCCAACTCTCACATCCATACATGACCACAGGAAAAACCATAGCCTTGACTAGACGGACCTTTGTTGGCAAAGTAATCTCTGCTTTTGAATATGCTATCTAGGTTAAAAGGAATTTAGCCTGATAGGGCAAAGCTACTGCTAATTTTCTTTCTTTTTTTTTTTTCTCACCTCCACCCTGTTCTTCTTCCCTGAATTCCTCAAAAACAGTACCTTTCTGGGCAAATGCATTTACAAAGCAAAAAGAACCAAGGAAAGGCTTTGGTTGAGAAATTTCCAGCCTGAAGTTCAGTGTTCTCCAAGGAGACTCAGAAGACCTTCCAAAGTAGCCAGAGTTGTTTTAAGATTTTGTTTGTTTAGTATAATTGTAATTACAAAGATAACAGTAATCATTATAGCTACAATTTGTTGCTTACTATGCCTGGCATGCAGCAGTTCATGGGGTAGCAAAGAGTCAGACATGACCGAGCAACTGAACTGAACTGATGCATGAAATCAGTACTAATGTTATTCCTACTCGACAGATGAAGAAATAGAAGATTAGCAAATTCATCAACCTACCCGAAGTGAATTCTTAACTATCAAGTTATATCATCTCACATTTTCTTTTTTACTTTTGTCCTTCTTATTTTATTTCTTGCCTGTTCTAAAAAGAGAGTTTGAAGTAGAGATGTTATTTTCAGTGTACCGGTAGCAAATTACTGATTGAAGTAGCATTTTCCCTGTCTATCCATCATAAACACATGCAAAAATATCACTAGTTTTAAATGATCATTACCAGATTATTGAAGTAAAAGTGTTGATCACTCAGTTGTGTTTGACTCTGCGACCCATGGGCTATAGCCCACCAGGCTTCTCTCTTCATGGGAGACTCCAGGCAAGAATACTAGAGTGGGTTGCCATTCCCTTCTCCGTGGGATCTTCCCGAATCAGGAATCAAACCTGGGTCTCCTGCACTGTAGGCAGATTCTTTACCCTCTGAGCCATCAGGGAATCAGATTATTGAGTATGAATAAATCATAGCAAGGAAAACAGGGTGGAGGGAGATTATCAGTCTTGGGCCCTAGTCCTGAGTTCTAGCTCTACATTTGTCACTTTGCTCCTCATCGCCTGACCTTGAAAGAGCCATGTGACCTATCTGAGCCTCAATTCTGTTATCAGAAAAATGGAGATAGCATGGATCCTGACCACTATTGTCATAGGGGCAATTATAATATGTTACACTCTCAAGTGCCACACAGGTGTCAGGGAGACTTATCACCACATGTACAGTCCTTCATGCTGGGAAATCCCAGGAGGTCTTGCTCCTACCTTGGAAGGGTTAGCAGTTCATTGTGGCAGACTGGAAATGGGCCTTATTCTAAGTTAGGTATGCTTGGGATCCAGCCTATTGAACAGTGTGAGCGTGGCATGGGGACTGTGACTCCCTGTGGTTGAGGTGGCATGCTCTCAACTCACTGAGGGGCACTGTCATAATGAGTCATGGGGAGAAGAATGATGCCTCTTTCAGCTTATATCCCCAGCACTTGGCATGGCGCCTGGCACACAGTAGGTACTCAGCAGGCACAAGTTAAATTGAACACACCAGACAAATGAAATCTGATCAAAGATCCAGAGACGAAAATTAACTTTCTTCCCAAACTCACGAGTGGGTAGCCTGCTCATTCAGCTCCCATAGAAATTTAACTTGGCAGATTAGCAGAGTGTCAAAAATTTGGGATTTCATTCCTGACCACTCTGTTACCATTTTCTCTAATTTGGGTCAGCTCCATGCCAAAGCAAGTCTGATATTTAAGCCTAAGCAAATATCAAAAATGGAGAAAGTAAGTGTGACACCACAGTTCCCAATGGATATAACGGTGAGGAAGAAAGAGGAGCAGAGTGACTTTAAGCTGTGGAAGAAAAAGAAAAAGCAATTGTGAGAAATCCTGGGAAACTGTCAAACCCACAGCTTCTACAGGCGCCAGAGTCCTTCTTGCGAAAATAATGATAAGTGACACCCAGGCTGCCTTTTTACAGCTTTCTATACAAAAGGCATTTGTGCCCCTAACCACAAGGGCTGCAAGCACAAACCAGACAGTACAAAGGGAGGCAGGTTAGGATGTCGTGGAAGGCCAGCCTGGAGGCAGAGCCCAGAGGCAAAAGGATTCTGGGGTGCAGCTTATTAGAATGACTCAGGGTGGGACTGTGTCCATCCAGTAACCGGAAGCGGTTCATCTCTACCCCACAAAGGTACACTGGGGTTTGAAAACTTCACCACACCCTTAAAGTATCCTCTGAAAGGACCAGGAAATGTTTCTATGAGATGATTCTGGAACAGTGCACTGGACCCCTCAGGACAAAATCTGCCTTTATCCAGCTAATGTTCTCTTTCCAAATTGATCTTGGGTTAGTCAGGTGTCAGGTGAGATAGGAATGGGGGAGAGAAAAGAGGCAGTGGAAGAGCTATTCATGTCTGAGAAAGCATTTATCTCCTGGTCAGCATTTCGTAAGACTCCAGAAAGTGCTCCCCAAGATGGAGAGCCTGACAGATTTCAAATGTCATTAAGCTCTCTGCCAAGGACATGCCCCATGTTCAACATCTTTAGACATGGAAAAGTGAAACAAAAGCAGAGAAGAGAGAGAAAACACACACTTATTCTCTCCCTGGAAGGTAATGATTCTGCAGCATTTTTAGCCTAGGGGTAGACAGCTCTCTATTGAGTACACCACACACTCCATAAACGAATATAATCTATGTTCATCTTTAAAGCAAAGCTATCACTCAGTTTGGAAATCATTTCAATAAATTCATTTGGTCAGTGCACAAACACCAATGAGAGGATGATTTATCCTTTCTTACTCACAGAGAGCCTAAAACACCTTCTCTTACCTGCCTCTCTTACCCAAACAAGACAGATTCTTTTATCCTTCTTTATTTTAAGGAACAGAGGTTTAGTGAGATTAAGGAATATGACTAGCAGGGTTGAATTAAGAACCATGGGATTCAAGAACAGACTCCTCCTAACTGTTCTACAGCACAGGTGTTGAACCCTGAGAAACTGGACTTACTTCACAAATGTGGAAACTGAGACTCAGGAATTGTGCAAGTTGACAACCTGAGGCACTTGCATTCAAACTTAAGCTTTCTCACTCCTGAACCCCTACTCTTTCCACTTGGCTGTATTGCCAAGCTTCAGGATAAAAGGATTTCTAAAGCTGCTTTAGAGACAGCCAATATAATGTGAATAGGCGTATGCAAATTCAGCACTACTGTTATGGAAATACTCTCCTTCGCTTTTCTTAACAATTTCACACAGAGCTGGTTGTCATCCTTGAGGAAATTCTGGTTAAGAGCAGTAATATAAACTGAACGCTTCGGTGGATGAAACTGGAGCCTATTATACAGAGTGAAGTAAGCCAGAAAGAAAAACACCAATACAGTATACTAACGCATATATATGGAATTTAGAAAGATGGTAACAATAACCCTGTGTACGAGACAGCAAAAGAGACACTGATGTATAGAACAGTCTTATGGACTCTGTGGGAGAGGGAGAGGGTGGGAAGATTTGGGAGAATGGCATTGAAACATGTAAAATATCATGTATGAAACGAGTTGCCAGTCCAGGTTCGATGCACGATACTGGATGCTTGGGGCTGGTGCACTGGGACGACCCAAAGGGATGGAATGGGGAGGGAGGAGGGAGGAGGGTTCAGGATGGGGAACACATGTATACCTGTGGTGGATTCATTTTGATATTTGGCAAAACTTATACAATTATGTAAAGTTTAAAAATAAAATAAAATTTAAAAAAATAAAAATAAAAAAAAATAAACTGAACGCTTGTTTCTCAACTCCTTAAATCTCAAATATTCACCCACGACAAGGGTATGTGTGGGGGGTTCTGGGGATTAACGCTCTTTCCTAAGAAAGACCTTAGTTGTTGTTAAATCATGTCTTTGTGATCTCATGGACTGCAGCATGCCAGACTTCCCTGTCCTTCACAATCTCCTGGAGTTTGCTCAAACTCACATCCACTGAGTCGGTGAAGAAAGACCTTAGTGGTCTCTTTTCCAGATGGTTAAAAAAAATTTTTTTTGGCAGTTTCTCTCCTCCCATCTCTCTTTCTAATAGCTTCAGAGCCATCGTAAGCTGGCTGGTATGTGAAGAGTGAATGGTTTCTATCACAAGGAGACATGACCCTTGGCAAACAAATTGGAAAGGCAGATAAAAAGATGGCAGATACTTTCTCATTTCCACCGTTGGGCTCACTCCAGGTAGTAGATTTTCATCCCAAAGCCATAGTCCTTGGAAGCAGTAGCAAATATTATGTCTGGGTCAATAACTCCCTAAGAATATCAATAGAGGCATTCCTTCAGTCAAGAAAAATTCTGCTCTATCACCGTTGGATAGTATAGCTCTTCTGTATATCATTAAGCAAAAAGGAGTTAATTGTGAGGAAAAAGGGGGGAGGGAGTCCTGAAGAGAAAAAGACATAGGTTTCCTGTAGCTACATGCCCATCCCGGTAAAACAGTATTAACACAGAACTAGGTTCCATCATGAAGGAGACAGTGTCTTTCTTCTCATCTCTGGTATGATTAGTATGGTTGCCTACATGAGGGCAGTTACAGGTTAAATTACATCCCTCCAAAAAAGATGTGTTCAAGTTCTAACACATTTTGAAGTACCTCAGAATATGCTCTATTTGGAAATAGAGACATTGCAGATGTAATTAGTCAAGTGAGGTTATACTTGATTAGGGTGGACTCTTCATCCAATATGACTGGTGTTCTTATTAAATGGTAGGAAGACAGAGACACACAGGGAGACACACAGCAGAATTAGGTAGCTGCAAGCCTGAAAATGCAAAAGATGGCAGCCAAGGACCAGAAGCAAGGAAGAAGTAAGGAAGGATTTCCCTAGAGGTTTCAGAGAGAACATGAATTTTCCTACAACTTGACTTTGAAAACCTTGCCTCCAGAACTATGAGACTATACATTTCTGTCTTAAGCCACCCAGTTCACGGTATTTTGTTATGGTAGCCCTAGGAAACTAATACAAGGGTCTTGGGGTTCAGTCAGAGACAAGGAATTTAGCCCAAAAGTATTGTGGCTGCTAGATGCTATAGCTCTCATTTTAATGACAGAGGCCCAATATAGATAATAGTCATGAAAGCCTTCGTCAGCATCATGAAAGGAGAAGGGTCATACAGAGTTGTGTCATCCCTGAGATTCAACCAGATATACTCCCTCAGCTTACTTCAACCTCCTCACCTTCCAAGGACCACAGGAAAACACAATCCCTCATGAGTCAGTCCCTCTACTTATTTTACGAAATCACCATATATCACAGTTGAAATTCTAAAACTATCCATTCTAGGCTACCTACCAGATGAATTGACTCATTCCTGTTTGTAATGTTTAACCTTGTCAGTAACGAGCTTTACAAAGGACTGGGTGGCCCCATTCTGGCTTTTAAGATTGTTTTGCATGTGTTTTTAGTGATCACATCAGGCTCTACTAGAAATTTCAAAGAAGAAGGAGGAGGAGAGATTTATACTGTAGAAATGTAAAGAATCATAACTGGAATAGTAAGTCCCATCAAGGCATTTCACTGACCTCACCTGCTACAAGTCACTAGAGATTTGAAAGCAATATGAAAAACCCTCCAGTTGACAAGTTGCAAGAACCCCAGAAGAGATGTAAAGCATATGGAGCTAAAACAGCCCTCAGATACCCAGAGAAAAATATGCTTTGTTTTCTTGGGTCAATGTTGTAAGTCCTGGGACCCACATTAAGAGGGTCATCAGTGCTGCCCTGGTCGTCTCGAAATCTCTTCAAAACAGTTTTGTTTTGTTTTGTTTTGACCATTTCAGCTGGCTTTGATTGGACTTCACATTTTAGCAAATTCAAATGCTGGGCCAGCTGGTTCCTCTAGTCTGCAACTTTTCTAACTCTAAACTGCCAACCATGTTCTTTGAAGTTTTCTCCTTCTTCTTAGCTATAAAGGGTCCAATCTACTTCTGCATCTTTCTCTTTTACTTGCACAGAACACTTCACTTCTGATGCCTCTGGTCACCAAATGTGTGGAGGTTTTCCCCACACCAAATATTCTCCATGCCACCAGCTGGGTGCCCTACAACTTAATTCAAACACTACCTACATGGAGATACTGTAAAGCCCTACAGATTAAGCACTCAGTCCCACAAGACTGCTTTTCACTTGAGATGCCAGTCCCAAGTAGTAAGTTTCCAGATTGCCCACAACTTCTTTCCAGTTTGGCTACAAATCGCAGGGTCCCATAATCCCCTCCTTGGGATTGATTAATTTGCTATAGCAGCTCACAGAACTCAGGGAAACACTTACTTAGGTGCTTCAGTTTGTTAAGGAATACAATAAAGAATACAGATGGACAGCCAGATGAAGAGTTACAGAGGGAAAGGCCTGGAAGAGTTGTGAGCATAGGAGCTTCTGTCTCCATGGAGTTGGGGATGTATTTGCCACCCTGGAAGTTCTCAAACCCCATACTTTTGGGATTTTTATGGAGGCTTTGTTACATAGGCATGGTCCATTATTAATTCCATTTTCCAGCCTTCTCCCCTCTCAAGAGACGGGGGGATACAGCTGAAAATTCCAAGCTTCCAATCACAGCCTGATCTTTCTGGTGACCAGTTCTCATCCAGGAGCCTGTCCAGAGTCCCCTCAGAACAAAAGATACTCCTATTACCTAGAAAATTACAAGGGTTTCAGGAGCCCCGTGTCAGGAACCAGAGTCAAAGAACAAATACTACAACAAAGAACGCTCCTAGTGTTCTTATCACTTAGAAAAGGGCAAGGGTGTCAGGAGCTCTGTGCCCGGAATCAGAGACAGGGACCAGTATATTTTCTATTACTTCATATTAGCTAAAGTCATTTCTTGGCAAGGTCTCTCTGAGATCATCCCCCCCAGAAGTGAAGTATTTAACACCGACCCACACATGTTATGGCATCATCAAAGCCATCCTACATACTCCATTGACCTCAGTTTCCATTTAAAGTGAGTTCAGTTAGATAAATAACCCAATTAGACTCACACAGAGAGATGAGACATTAATTTATCTTTTATTTGGAAAGGTTTTTATTAATAGGATACAGCCCTCTTTTCATTTCCCTAAACTTACTGTCTGCGTTCCTTCAGTTCAGTTCAGTTCAGTCACTCAGTTGTGTCCGACTCTTTGTAACCCCATGAATCGCAGCATGCCAGGCCTCCCTGTCCATCACCAACTCCAGGAGTTCACTCAAACTCACATCCATCGAGTCGGTGATGCCATCCAACCATCTCATCCTCTGTCGTCCCCTTCTCCTCCTGCCCCCAGTCCCTCCCAGCATCAGAGTCTCTTCCAATGAGTCAACTCTTCGCATGAGGTGGCCAAAGTACTGGAGTTTCAGCTTCAGCATCAGTGCTTGCAATGAACACCCAGGACTGATCTCCTTTAGGATGGACTGGTCGGATCTCCTTGCAGGTCAAGGGACTCTCAAGAGTCTTCTCCAACACCACAGTTCAAAAGCATCAATTCTTCAGCACTCAGCTTTCTTCACAGTCCAACTCTCACATCCATACATGACCACTGGAAAAACCATAGCCTTGACTAGACAGACCTTTGTTGGCAAAGTAATGTCTCTGCTTTTGAATATGCTATCTAGGTTGGTCATATCTTTCCTTCCAAGGAGTAAGCATCTTTTAATTTCATGGCTGCAATCACCATCTGCAGTGATTTTGGAGCCCCAAAAAATAAAGTCTGACACTGTTTCCACTGTTTCTCCATCTACTTCCCATGAAGTGATGGGACCAGATTGCCATGATCTTATTTGTCCTTAAAGTGGAGCATTTTTATGATAGCTTTTATATTCTTGTTTACACTATTGGTTAATCAGTTCAGCTATGTGCCATATACTGTTCTAGATGATATGGATATAGTGGTGAATGAAGCAGAGAAGTCCCTGGGTTTGTGGAATTTAGAGGCCAAAGCAAATTGTTATAAACTGTTAAATCTGAATACGATGGTAAATCACCAGCAGTGGGTCTCCATTGTGGCTATACTTAAAATCCCCTGGAAAGCTATCAAAAATTCCAGTACCAGGATTTCTGGTACCAAACAGAATACAGTATCTTAAATTAGAGTAATCCTTCCATTAAAAATAATTTTAAAAGCTAAACAAAGTACACAGAACTATGTGAAGTCATTGGAGAGCAACCAACTCTGGTAGGACTTCAGGGACTGTAATTCCTGAGAGAAAGGAAGCACAGTTTCATGGTCACACTGGCTTTTTTCCTTGAAAGGCAAAATCCCAGAGTGGTGAGAACTGCAGGAAAGCAAACCTAAAAGTCTTGCGCAATTTCCCACCAAAGTATCGGATAACTACTACCTATGGGCAAGATTCCAAGAAACTCAGCAAAAAGTAACGGATTAAGGCTAAATTGCTGACAGAGACTTCAGCACCCACATGGTGCTGGGCAGATGGAGGTTGGAGCTCCTCACCAAGGAGGTGAGTCCTAAATAAACATCTTGGGGTTTCATAAATGTAGAAGGGTTATCCTAAGAGTAAGGGATGTATACAGGAGCGAGGGCTAAACTGAAATAGACCAACCCTAAAAAAAGTCTAACAGGATCGCTCTGATCTAGATCTAAATATGTTGGGCAGAAGATAGGTTAAGCCTCTTTGGAGGAAGATGACACCACCCAGAGACTATGCTTTTTAGTACAGAATGTCTGATGCTTAATTTTAAAAAAGCAACCAAATTATTAAAAATCAAAAGAAAATAAAAACATACTGAACATTTTCACTCCCCTAAAAATCTGTGTTCTGCCTATCCATCCCTCCCTCTCTCCCCTGAAACTCCTGGCAACCACTGATCACACAGTTTTGCCTTTTCCAGAATGGCATATAGTTAGAATCATATAATATGTAGCCCACATTTATCCAAACCCCTTAAATGCACACCACCACAAGTGAACTGTAATGTAAACTATTGGCAAGGGGTGATTATAATGGATCAATACAGGTTCATCAACTGTAATAAGTATACAATTTTGGTGGGGGATATTGATAATGAAGTGGCTGTGTGTGTTGGATGTGGCAGAGCATATAAAAGAAAAATCACTGTACCTTCCCTTCAATTTTGATGTGATCCATCAACTGCTAAGTCTCCACAAAAAATTTCAAAATTAAAAAAGGAGAAAAATTAAAACAGACCTATAGGTGATTCAGTTATTTTGAAGTATCTCTAATATCTATAGTGCTTCCCTGGTGGCTCAGGCGGTAAAGCGTCTGTCTACAATGCAGGAGACCTGGGTTCAATCCCTGGGTCAGGAAGATCCCCTGGAGAAGGAAATGGCAATCCACTCCAGTACTATTGCCTGGAAAATCCCATGGACAGAGGAGCCTGGTAGGCTACAGCCCATGGGGTCACAAAGAGTCGGACACGACTGAGCACACTTTCTTTCTTTCTAATATCTATGGTTAATGTGTTCAAGAAATACAAAAGAGAAGTATCAAATGGAAATTCTAGAACTGAAATATACTATAACTGAAATTAAAAATTAAGAACATGTATTTAATAGCAGGTTAGACAGTGCACAGAGCATTAATGAACTGAAAGACGGATCAGTGTAAAACATCAAGATTAAAACTCAGAGAAACATCCTGATGCCCAATGACATCAACACTTTTGGGAGTGAGATTTGCTTTTAGTATTTGCTTTTAGGCCTCAATTGTGAATCCACTGTGCAGCCTGTTGAGAATCCCTGCACAAGAGTTTAAACAAGAAGGTGATATGCTTTGGACATATGTTTTTAAATGACCACAGATCCTGTGAGGAAAATGAATCGAAGAAAATAGCAAAGAAGTAGGGAGGTGAGGTAGGGTGATTTCACCCTCAGTTGCTATGATGGTTTTCTAGTGGTAGAGAGCCTGTCTATTTCAGGGCATATTTCATGGTACAAAATAAGATCCAAGGTAAACAAGGGTGACATAATATAGAACTTGCTGATGGATTAATGGAAGGTAGGGGTGAAAGAAGAGGACATCATAAAAAACTAAGTGATTCTCATCCAGGAGCAATTTTGCCTCACAAGAACATGGGGAGGAATCTGAAAAAATGCTGATAAATCTCTACAGTGCATCAGACAGTCCTGACAACAAAGAGTGACCTGGGCTAAACGTCAGTAGGGCTGCTGCGGAGAAACTCTGGTTTAACTTAAAAAGGTATGCCTTGTCCTCTAAAGTAGCTCTTCCCTGTGTGTCTGTGTTTTCAACTAAAATGTAAAATTCTAGAGAGCAGAGACAATATCTTTTACTTTTTTATCTTCACATGCTCTATCTTGTTTATTAAGAAAAATTAAATAGGCTTTGTTTTTTAGAGGAGCTTTATATTTACAGAAAAATTGAGTTGAAAGTACAGAGAGTTCCCATATACCTCCTCTTCCCTCCACGTATAATTTCTTGTGTAATAAAAAAAGGAAGAAAGGAATGACTATTAATAATTATCAAGCACCTGTTCTATACCAAGCACTATGCAAGTCTATGAATATGAGCACACTCAGTTGAGTCTGAGACACCACAGACTGTAGCCTGCCAGGCTCCTCTGTCCATGGGATTTCCCAGGCAAGAATCTGGAGTGGGGAGACATTTACTTTTCCAGGGAACCTTCCCAACCCAGGGACTGAACCCTTTTGCATTGGCAGGCAGATTGTTTAACACTGTACCACCTGGGAAGCCCATACAAGTCCATACATGTATATAAAACTCATACATATTTCATATATAATTATATGTAATACTGTTATTATATGTAACTATGTCAATAACAGTGAATTGGGCATTATAATTTCAATCTTACAGATGAAAAAAATTAGCCTCAAAAGTTTTATATTATTTGCACAAAGTCACAGAGCCTAATGAGTAGAGAAGTTGGAATACAACCATTTCCATGTACAGGGCCCATGTACCTATAGTTCTGACAAATCTCCTTTACCCCACTCCCCCAATTTTTTCCCCCACTTTTCCTGTTTTAAAATGTCTTCACCTGCTTCTGCTGTACAGTTCCAAGGAGAAAGTAGTCCCATGAATCCTTTTCAGCCTCATCTCTCAACTCCACCACTGGCGGTCCATGTGGTTCCAGTCTGTGCCAAGTGGCTGCTCCACCCCTGATACTTTTAAGCCAGGCTAACTCACCCACACAAATCCATAAAATCAAGCTGCAAATGCTAGCAGATGTTCAGCAGTCTCTTGGCTTCCATTCTCACCTCCCTTTTGATGCCACCTAACTGAGCTCACTCTCAGCAACCCAGTTCTGGACCCTTGGCTCTCTCTGTACTCGCCCTGTACCCCTGATTAGGACTCTAACTGACATCTCCATGGAGACTTTCTCCTCTGGTTCCCTGGTGTTTTCAATTTTTGTTTGAACCTTCCACCTTGGTATCTCTCCTTGTCTCAAATGTGTCAGGGAACAACACCTTTATTTCCTTTCAGACCTAAATCCGGGCTGGAATCTCAACCCAGGGCAAGCTTAGACTCTCAGAACATTATAGATGTTAAGATTGGATGGAGTTGACTTAGATGGAACATGGACGGAGGCTCTAGACCAGAAATAGTTTGGAAATGTTCTCTCTGCCCTCAGCCTCAGGAGCCTCAGGAAATGCTGGAATTTAGAAACAGCCCACACCAGAGCACTAAAGCTCCAATGTGAGCCAACTTCCAGGGCAGATCCACAGTCCCACCCACTTCCTTCACTTCTTTGCTTTTGTATATATTTTTCTTCTCCCTCTAAATTACAAAGTCCTATGGGAGCAAGACAGAGAAGGCAATGGTACCCCACTCTAGTACTCTTGCCTGGAGAATCCCATGGACGGAGGAGCCTGGTAGGCTGCAGTCCATGGGGTCGCTAAGATTCGGACACGACTGAGTGACTTCACTTTCTGTTTTCACTTTCATGCATTGGAGAAGAAAATGGCAACCCACTCCAGTGTTCTTGCCTGGAAAATCCCAGGGACGGGGGAGCCTGGTGGGCTGCCGTCTCTGGGGTCGCACAGAGGCAGACACGACTGAAGTGACTTAGCATAGCAGAGCATAGCATGGGAGCAAGAATCCTTTTCATTCCTACCATGGTTTCCTTTTCTTACAATTCCAAGATCTGTACAAATATTTTAAATATCTATAAAGCACATTGTTCTCTTCTGCTTCTTTTGAATGATATTGGAAAACCCCACTTTTTGCCTTTCTCTATGACATTGTTTCACTGCAAATGGATTCACCACCATTGTCAAAAGTGCTATTGAACACACTACAGCAACTTCAGCATGGGGTCCAGGGATGGATCTTGTTTTTCTTCCATTTCCTAAGCTTCTCTCTTTTCCTTTTAGTAAACACTGGGAAAAACTGAATTTATCTAATGAAAATTATTCTTATCATCAATTACAGATATTGCTTTGGTGTTATCTAAACAGAGTCGGCAGTCCTCTAGGTTTCCCTTCGTTTCTTCTTTCATTCTCTTCCTCTTCCCATGCCTACCCTTCATTCGGCTTTCTTTCCCTTAGTTCCTGTCCCATAGTGCTGTTGATGTTCCCTTGCAGGGGACTGGTTTCAGGAGAATAGGGGGAAAACTGCAATGCTCATGAGAACCTTGAATCTTAAGTTTCCATTTATTCTAGATATTTTCCTTCCTCTTCTCCCAAGTCAGGCTAGTCATTTTGCATTATTTCTGGAAGCTAATATGCTTGGGAGAAAAAAATGGGAGGGGGGGGAAATAGAATTTTCTGTTCATGAAACAGGATAAGAAGGTAAAATCTGGTTAGTCAAGCTGCTGAATAAAACACTAGATCTTGGATAGAGCGTGTTCTCTCTTTTAAAAAATATACCAGACATAAAGTTCATGAAACATGATATACAATTTAAAAAATAATATGCAATTACAAAGGATATTTCTCTCCTTAAATAATGCTCAGACTGTAAACTTTACAGTTATTCTTGACTCTTCTCACATCCACATTCAATCAATTAGCAAATCCAGTTACTTCTACTTTCAAAAGCAGAGAAATGGACCCCTTTTCTCTACCTCAGCTGTGTTGTCAAGCTGAGGTAGGGATCACCTGTCAAGGTGATCCAAGCCACTATCATCTCTTGCCTGATTATTTCAAGAGACTATCTCCTTGAGATATCATATGAAATCCCTTATGAAATGATACAAATGAACTTACTACAAAACAAAAGAGACTCACAGAAAATGAACTCATGGTTCCCCAGGAAAAGGGATAGTTATGGACTTTGGGAAGGTCATGTACACACTGCTATAGTTAAAATGGACAACAAAAACCTATTGTATAGCACATGAAACTCTGCTGAATGGGAGACAAGAGGAGGGTTTGGGGGAGACTGGATACATGTATATATACGGCTGAGTCCCTTCTATATATGGCTGAGTCCCTTCACTGTTCACCTGAAACTATTGCAAATTGTTAATCTGCTATATCCCAATACAAAAGGTTTTTTATATTTAAAAATATAATAAAAATCAAATTCAAAAAATAAAAATATACTCTTAAAAAATATTTCCTTTCTTTACACCTGGCACTCTTTACAATCTGTGAGTGTATGTGTGTTAGTCATTTCGTCACGTGAAACACTTTGTGACCCCAGGGACAATAGCCAGCCAGGTTCCTCTGTCCATGGGATTCCCCAGGCAAGAATACTGCAGTGAGTGGCCATCTCCTTCTCCAAGGGATCTTCCTGATCCAGGCATCAAACCTGGATCTCCTGCATTGCAGGCAGATTATTTACCATTTGAGTCACCAGGTAATCTACTCTTTAAAAATACAGCCAGAACAATCCTTTTAATTGACTAAATTAGCATCTGCTGCTCTTCAATTCAAAAACCTGCAATGGCCCCCTACCAGACCTACCGCAGAGTTAGCAAACCATAGCCTGTAAGTTAAATCCACTCACCATCTATTTTTGTAAAGCTTTACTGGAGTACAAAAACAACCATGTCCATTCATTACATATTGTCTATGGCTGCTTTCATGTTATAACAGTAGAGATGAGTATTTTCTGCTGAGACTCTATGACCCAAAAAGCTTAAAATATTTCCTATCTGGCCCTCTAGAGAAGTTTGCCAATCTCTGACATAGCATTTAACGCCCTATAAAGCCCTGCTGATACCTCTGACCATACTGCTTATTCTCTCTCAGCTGCAGTGCTCTCCTTACAATTTCCTGAAGATATCAGACATATCATCATAATAAGTCCATTGTAGTGAATAATCCCTTTACCTAAAATGTTACTCACCAGAGGGCCATGTGACTTACTCTCTCATCTCTTTCAAAAAAAGTGAAAGTCACTCAGTCATGTCTGACTCTTTGCAATCCCAAGGACTATACAGTCAATGTCTTCCAAATCTTGGCTCAAATATCACCTCAATGAAGCCTACCCTTATCATTTCATTTCATTCTACAAACCATACTCTCACTCTGCTCTGTCTTAACTCCCTGCAGTTCGGTTCACTTCAGTCGCTCAGAGGTGTCTGACTCTTTACGACCCCGTGAACTGCAGCACACCAGGCTTCCCTGTCCATCACCAACTCCCAGGGATTACTCAAACTCCATCGAGTCAGTGATGCCATCCAATCTTCTCATTCTCTGTCATCCCCTTCTCCTCCTGCCTTCGATCTTTCCCAGCATCAGGATCTTTTCCAATTAGTCAATTCTTCTCATCAGGTGGCCAAAGGATTGGAGTTTCAGCTTTAGCATCAGTCCTTCCAATGATTATTCCGTACTGATTTCCTTTAGGATGGACTGGTTTGATTTCCATGCAGTCCAAGGGACTCTCAAGAGTCTTCTGCAGCATCACAGTTCAAAAGCATCAATTCTTTGGCACTTAGCATCCTTTATGGTCCAACTCTCACATCCATACATGACTACTGTAAACACCATAGCTTTAACTAGACAGACCTTTATTGGCAAAGTAATGTCTCTGCTTTTTAACATGCTGTCTAGTTTGGTCATAACTTTTATTTCAAGGAGCAAGCATCTTTTGATTTCATGGCTGCAGTCACCATCTACAGTGATTTTGGAGCCCAAATAAATAAAGTCTGTCAATGTTTCCATTGTTTCCCCATCTATTTGCCATGAAGTGATGCAACCAGATGCCATGATCTTAGTTTCCTGAACATTGAGTTTTAAGCCAACTTTTTCACTCTCCTCTTTCACTTTCTTCAGGAGGCTCTTTAGTTCTTCTTCGCTTTCTGCCATAAGGGTGGGGTCATCTGCATATCTGAGGTTATTGATATTCCTCCCTGAAATCTTGGTTCCAGCTTGTGTTTCATCCAGCCCAGCATTTCACATGATGTACTCTGCATATACGTTAAACAAGCAGGGTGACAATATACAACCTTGATGTACTCCGTTCTCAATCTGGAACTAGTCTGTTGTTCCATGTCCAGTTCTAACTGTTGCTTCTTAACCTGCATACAGATTTCTCAGGAGGCAGTCAGATGGTCTGGTATTCCCATCTTTTTAAGAATTTTCCATAGTTGGTTGTGATCCACACAGCAAAGGCTTTGGAGTAGTCAATAAAGCAGAAGTAAATGTATTTCTGGCACTCTCTTGCTTTTTCGATGATCCAGTGGAAGTTGACAGTTTGATCTCTGGTTCCTCTGAGTTTTCTAAATCCAGTTTGAACATCTGGAAGTTCACTGTCCATGCACTAATGAGGCCTGGCTTGGAAATTTTTGAGCATTACTTTGCTAGCGTGTGAGATGAGTGCAATTGTGTGGTAGTTTGAGCATTATTTGGCATTGCCTTTCTTTGGAATTGGAATGAAAACTGACCTTTTCCAGTCCTGTGGTCACTGCTAAGTTTTCCATATTTGCTTGCATATTGCATGCAACACTTTCACAGCATAATCTTTTAGGATTTGAAATAGCTCAACTGTAATTCCATCACCTCCACTAGCTTTGTTCATAGTGATGCTTCCTAAGGTCACTTGACTTCTCATTCCAGGATTTCTGGCTCTAGGTGAGTGATCACACAATCATGGTTATATGAGTCATGGAGGTCTTAACTCCCTTACTTTCTTATTTTTTTTCCATAGAACTCATCAACTTCTAAAACAATAATAATTTAACTCATTTTTTTTGGTCTTGTTTTGCAGAATATGTTCTCCACGAAGGGCTTTTGTACCCTATGTGCTTATAGCAGTGCCAAGCTTGTAGTAGGCATTTAGGAAATATTGGCTGAATGAAATGATACTGAAGTAATAGAACATTACCATGTCTTTGATCTCTTTATGTGTTCTCCTTATAACCACATCCCTTACTCACTCTCCTCCAATGTAAATACTCTCTGGATAATTTGTTAATCTTTTTGTTTTGCTTTCTTTTTAGTTGGATTGAAGTATATTCAGTAAATAAAGAGAATATATTACAAAGTATATTCAGTAAAGCTAACTTTTTAACTTTGCATAAAATGAATAGTACTTGTATGTCCCTTCTGAGACTTCTTTTCTTCTTCAGCATTGTTTATAACAGGGGTCCCTGACATCTGGAATCTAAAGCCTGATGCTCTGAGGTAGAGCTGACACAACAATAATAGAAATAAAGTGCACAATAAATGTAATGCTCTTGAATCATCCCAAAGCCATCCCCCTCCCCCAGTCTGTGAAAAATTTGTCTTCCACAAGCCCTGGTGCCAAAAAGGTTGGGGACCGCTGGTTTATAACATTCATCCTTATTGATGCAAATAGTTATAATATACTAATTTTCATTGCTGGATGTTATCCAGTGTATAAGCGCACTTCATCTATCTTTTCTACGGCACATGTATATTTATGTTGTTTTTCTCCATAAACTATACTGTCAGAACATTCTTATATACATCCTTCTACATAGGTGTGTAAGATTTTTCCTAAGGTTCACACCTAAGAATAGAATAACTGGTCACTAGGGATATGCGTGTTCAATTTTATTGACTATGTTTTCAATAATATTGCACAAATTTATCCTTCTACTAGCAAGATAAAAGAGTTCTATAGCTCCAAATCCAAAGTAACTCTTCGTTTTGTCAGACTTAGTGGTGGTATATGATAGTAACTCACTGTAGTTTTAATTTGTTTTTCTCTGATCACCAAGAAATTGAGAATCTTTCCATATGTTTAAGAGACATTTGTTAGCCTGTTTCTGTGAAATACCTGTTCATTTCTTTTTTTGGATCGTTTTGCTTTTCCTTACTGAGTCATAGGAGCTGTTTCTTTTTTTTTTTTTTTAATTTATTTATTTATTTACTTTACAATATTGTATTGGTTTTGCCATACATCAACATGCATCTGCCACGGGTGTACACGTGTTCCTCATCCTGAACCCCCCTCCCACCTCCCTCCCCATACCATCCCTCTGGGTCATCCCAGTGCACCAGCCCCAAGCTTCCTGTATCCTTCATCAAACCTGGACCGGTGATTCATTTCTTATATGATATTATATATGAAAATAATGCCATTCTCCCAAATCATCCCCCCTCCCTCTCCCACAGAGTCCAAAAGACTGTTCTATATATCTGTGTCTCTTTTGCTGTCTCACATACAGGGTTGTCGTTACCATCTTTCTAAATTCCATATATATACGTTAGTATACTGTATTGGTGTTTTTCTTTCTGGCTTACTTCACTCTGTATAATCGGCTCCAGATTCATCCACCTCATTAGAACTGATTCAAATGTATTCTTTTTAATGGCTGAGTAATACTCCATTGTGTATATGTACCACAGCTTTCTTATCCATTCGTCTGCTGATGGACATCTAGGTTGCTTCCATGTCCTGGCTATTATAAACAGTGCTGTGATGAACACGTGTCTCTTTCAATTCTGGTTTCCTCAGTGTGTATGCCCAGCTGTGGGATTGCTGGATCATATGGCAGTTCTATTTCCAGTTTTTTAAGGAATCTCCACACTGTTCTCCATAGTGGTATACTAGTTTGCAATCCCACCAACAGTGTAAGAGGGTTCAGTTTTCTCCACACCCTCTCCAGCATTTATTGTTTGTAGACTTTTGGATTGCAGCCATTCTGACTGGCGTGAAATGGTACCTTATTGTGGTTTTGATTTGCATTTCTCTGATAATGAGTGATGTTGAGCATTTTTTCATGTGTTTGTTAGCCATCTGTATGTCTTCTTTGGAGAAATGTTTATTTAGTTCTTTGGCCCATTTTTTGATTGGGTCATTTATTTTTCTGGAATTGAGCTGCAGGAGTTGCTTGTATATTTTTGAGATTAGTTGTTTGTCAGTTACTTCATTTGCTATTATTTTCTCCCATTCTGAAGGCTGTCTTTTCACCTTGCTTATAGTTTCCTTTGTTGCGCAGAAGCTTTTAAGTTTAATTAGGTCCCATTTGTTTATTTTTGCTTTTATTTCCAATAATCTCGGAGATGGGTCATAGAGGATCCTGCTGTGATGTATGTCGGAGAGCGTTTTGCCTATGTTCTCCTGTAAGAGTTTTATAGTTTCTGGTCTTATGTTTAGATCTTTAATCCATTTTGAGTTTATTTTTGTGTATGGTGTTAGAAAGTATTCTGCTACTGCTAAGTCACTTCAGTCGTGTCCAACTCTGTGCGACCCCATTGACGGCAGCCCACCAGGCTCCCCCGTCCCTGGAATTCTCTAGGCAAGAACACTGGAGTGGGTTGCCATTTCCTTCTCCAATGCATGAAAGTGAAAAGTGAAAGGGAAGTCGCTCAGTGGTGTCCGACTCCTAGCGACCCCATGGACTGCAGCCTACCAGGCTCCTCTGTCCATGGGACTTGCCAGGCAAGAGTAATGGAGTGGGTTGCCGTTGCCTTCTCCCTAGAAAGTATTCTAGTTTCATTCTTTTACAAGTGGTTGACCAGTTTTCCCAGCACCACTTGTTAAAGAGATTGTCTTTAATCCATTGTATATTCTTGCCTCCTTTGCCAAAGATAAGGTGTGCATAGGTACATAGGTTTATCTCTGGGCTTTCTATTTTGTTCCTTTGATCTATATTTCTGTCTTTGTGCCAGTACCATACTGTCTTGATGACTGTGGCTTTGTAGTAGAGCCTGAAGTCAGGCAGGTTGATTCCTCCAGTTCCATTCTTCTTTCTCAAGATTGCTTTGGCTATTTGAGGTTTTTTGTATTTCCATACAAATTGTGAAATTATTTGTTCTAGCTCTGTGAAAAATACCGTTGGTAGCTGGATAGGGATTGCATTCAATCTATAGATTGCTTTGGGTAGTATACTCATTTTCACTATATTGATTCTTCCAATCCATGAACATAGTATATTTCTCCATCTACTAGCGTCCTCTTTGATTTCTTTCACCAGTGTTTTATAGTTTTCTATATATGGGTCTTTAGTTTCTTTAGGTAGATATATTCCTAAGTATTTTATTCTTTTCATTGCAATGATGAATGGAATTGTTTCCTTAATTTCTCTTTCTATTTTCTCATTATTAGTGTATAGGAATGCAAGGGATTTCTGTGTGTTGATTTTATATCCTGCAACTTTACTATATTCATTGATTAGCTCTAGTAATTTTCTGGTGGAGTCTTTAGGGTTTTCTATGTAGAGGATCATGCCATTTGAAAACAGTGAGAGTTTTACTTCTTCTTTTCCAATTTGGATTCCTTTTATTTCTTCTTCTGCTGATTGCTGCGGCCAAAACTTCCGAAACTATGTTGAATAGTAGTGGTGAGAGTGGGCACCCTTTTCTTGTTCCTGACTTTAGGGGAAATGCTTTCAATTTTTCACCATTGAGGATAATATTTGCTATGGGTTTGTCTTATATAGCTTTTATTATGTTGAAGTATGTTCCTTCTATTCCTGCTTTCTGGAGAGTTTTTATCATAAATGGATGTTGAATTTTGTCAAAGGCTTTCTCTGCATCTATTGAGATAATCATATGGTTTTTATTTTTCAATTTGTTAATGTGGTGTATTACATTGATTGATTTGCGGATATTGAAGAATCCTTGCATCCCTGGGATAAAGCCCACTTGGCCATGGGGTATGATCTTTTTAATGTGTTGTTGGATTCTGATTGCTAGAATTTTATTAAGGGCTTTTGCATCTATGTTCATCAGTGATATTGGCCTGTAGTTTTCTTTTTTTGTGGGATCTTTGTTAGGTTTTGGTATTAGGGTGATGGTGGCCTCATAGAATGAGTTTGGAAGTTTACCTTCCTCTGCAATTTTCTGGAAGAGTTTGAGTAGGATAGGTGTCAGCTCTTCTCTAAATTTTTGGTAGAATTCAGCTGTGAAGCCGTCTGGACCTGGGCTTTTACTTGCTGGAAGATTTCTGAATACAGTTTCAATTTCCGTGCTTGTGATGGGTCTGTTAAGATTTTCTATTTCTTCCTGGTTCAGTTTTGGAAAGTTGTACTTTTCTAAGAATTTGTCCATTTCTTCCACGTTGTCCATTTTATTGGCATATAATTGCTGATAGTAGTCTCTTATGATCCTTTGTATTTCTGTGTTGTCTGTTGTGATCTCTCCATTTTCATTTCTAATTTTATTGATTTGATTTTTCTCCCTTTGTTTCTTGATGAGTCTGGCTAATGGTTTGTCAATTTTATTTATCCTTTCAACCAGCTTTTCGCTTTGTTGATTTTTGCTATGGTCTCCTTTGTTTCTTTTATGTTTATTTCTGCCCTAATTTTTAATATTTCTTTCCTTCTACTAAACCTGGGGTTCTTCATTTATTCCTTTTCTAGTTGCTTTAGGTGTAGAGTTAGGTTATTTATTTGACTTTTTTCTTGTTTCTTGAGGTATGCCTGTATTGCTATGAACTTTCCCCTTAGCACTGCTTTTACAGTGTCCCATAGGTTTTGGGTTGTGTTTTCATTTTCATTCGTTTCTATGCATATTTTGATTTCTTTCTTGATTTCTTCTGTGATTTGTTGGTTATTCAGCAGCGTGTTGTTCAGCCTCCATATGTTGGAATTTTTAATAGTTTTTCTCCTGTAATTGAGATCTAATCTTACTGCATTGTGGTCAGAAAAGATGCTTGGAATTATTTCAGTTTTTTGGAATTTACCAAGGCTAGATTTATGGCCCAGGATGTGATCTATCCTGGAGAAGGTTTCATGTGCGCTTGAGAAAAAGGTGAGATTCATTGTTTTGGGGTGAAATGTCCTATAGATATCAATTAGGTCTAACTGGTCTATTGTATCATTTAAAGTTTGTGTTTCTTTGTTAATTTTCTGTTTAGTTGATCTATCCATAGGTATGAGTGGGGTATTAAAGTCTCCCACTATTATTGTATTATTGTTAATTTCTCCTTTCATACTTGTTAGCATTTGTCTTACATATTGCAGTGCTCCTATGTTGGGTGCATATATATTTATAATTGTTATATCTTCTTCCTGGATTGATCCTTTGATCATTATGTAGTATCCTTCTTTGTCTCTTTTCACAGTCTTTGTTTTAAAGTCTATTTTATCTGATATGAGTATTGCTACTCCTGCTTTCTTTTGATCTCTATTTGAATGGAATATTTTTTTCCAGCCCTTCACTTTCAGTCTGTATGTGTCCCATGTTTTGAGGTTGGTCTCTTGTAGACAACATGTATAGGGGTCTTGTTTTTGTATCCATTCAGGCAGTCTTTGTCTTTTGGTTGGGGCATTCAACCCATTTACGTTTAAGGTAATTATTGATAAGTATGATCCCGTTGCCATTTACTTTATTGTTTTGGGTTCAAGTTTATACACCATTTTTGTGATTCCTGTCTAGAGAATATCCTTTAGCATTTGTTGGAGAGCTGGTTTGGTGGTGCTGAATTCTCTCAGCTTTTGCTTGTCTGTAAAGCTTTTGATTTCTCCTTCATATTTGAATGAGATCCTTGGTACAGTAATCTGGGCTATAGGTTATTTTCTTTCATCACTTTAAGTATGTCTTGCCATTCCCTCCTGGCCTGAAGAGTTTCTATTGAAAGTTCAGCTGTTATCCTTATGGGAATCCCCTTGTGTGTTATTTGTTGTTTTTCCCTTGCTGCTTTTAATATTTGTTCTTTGTGTTTGATCTTTGTTAAATTGATTAATATGTGTCTTGGGGTGTTTCCCCTTGGGTTTATCCTGTTTGGGACTCTCTGGGTTTCTTGGACTTGGGGGATTATTTCCTTCCCCATTTTAGGGAAGTTTTCAACTATTATCTCCTCAAGTATTTTCTCATGGTCTTTCTTTTGTCTTCTTCTTCTGGGACTCCTATGATTTGAACGTTGTGGCGTTTAATATTGTCCTGGAGGTCTCTGTGATTGTCCTCATTTCTTTTAATTCGTTTTTCTTTTTTCCTCTCTGATTTATTTATTTCTACCATTCTATCTTCTAGTTCACTAATCCTATCTTCTGCCTCTGTTAGTCTACTATTTGTTGCCTCCAGAGTGTTTTTTATCTCATTTATTGCATTGTTCATTATATAGTGACTCTTTTTTATTTCTTCTAGGTCCTTGTTAAACCTTTCTTGCATTTTCTCAATCCTTGCCTCCAGGTTATTTATCTGCGATTCCATTTTTATTTCAAGATTTTGGATCATTTTCACTATCATTATTCAGAATTCTTTATCAGGAGCTGTTTCTAAAAAAACGTAATTTTCTCAAAGCATTGTCTTTGAGGCCAATTGCACTACACAGCTTCACGACACCTGAGGGCAAAACTGTCTTGAAGTTTAACACAACCAATAATGTAGAACAATGATCCTGACTCACCAAGAGAAATTTACACAGCACTTGTTGATTAAGCAAATGAAAGAATAAATATTCAATAGGATCCGTTAAAAGTGCAGTCCTGATTTAAGTTAGGCAAATAAATAATATCTTTGAGGAATATTTTAATTAAATATAGGTAAAATGAAAATAAGGGTATGTACATAAATCCCTCTGTGGCATTAATCATTTCCTAAAAATGTTCAATGCTGACCTCATAAGTACAATTAGCTGAAGTATATTTCAGATAGGCTAATATTTAACTTGTCTTTTTCATTATGTTATAAAGACTTTTTTCTCTTACAGTTCTAGACATAAACAATAATAAAAATTGGCATTAACAATGATGATTAATTGGCATCAATGTAACATCCAAATCACATTTTTGGTAATTCTGACTTGCAATAAATCCTCAGTAAACTTTTTTTGTTTTAATTTCTTTTAATCACTGTAAACTTTAAACCTGTTCTCTATAACTGTAGTGTCTTAAAATTTTTTAATTACATTTATTACAATCCTCAATGCAAACGTACTCACTCTGCTATGTTAGACTGAATGATGCTTACTCATTACTAAGATAGTTCAGTTCAGTTCAGTTCAGTCACGCAGTCGTATCCAACTCCTTGTAACCCCATGAATTGCAGCATGCCAGGCCTCCCTGTCCATCACCGTCTCCTAGAGTTTACCCGAACTCATGTCCATCGAGTTGGTGATGCCATCCAGACATATCATCTTCTGTTGTCCCCGTCTCCTCCTGCCCCCAGTCCCTCCCAGCATCAGGGCCTTTTGCAATGAGTCAACTCTTCGCATGAGGTGGCCAAAGTACTGGAGTTTCAGCTTTAGCATTAGTCCTTCCAATGAACATCCAGGACTGATCTCCTTTAGAATGGACTGGTTGTATCTCCTTGCAGTCCAAGGGACTCTCAAGAGTCTTCTCCAACACCACAGTTCAAAAGCATCAATTCTTCGGCACTCAGCTTTCTTCACAGTCCAACTCTCACATCCATACATGACTAAGATGGTAAGATGGTATAATGTACCAAAGAACTGAGAAATAAATCCCATGACACTTTGTTACTAGACATAGTGTTCTTACTTGGGAAAGATTTAATCCACACATCCTCCATTTCGTTTAATTGTAAAGGGATTGCCTGGCTATAAACAGCTGTGATAGAAACTAGGATGAACCTTATTCATTATGCAACTAAAACCAGGAAATTGTGGTTTCTTTATACTTCATACCTAGTAAAGACCTTGATTTATAACAGGGTAAATAAACTTGTTACAGAAAATTGAGCGTCCCAGTACTTATTGAGAAATACCTTTCCTACTCTCTCTAGCTTCTTCATCCACTTAAAATGTCAAGCAGTAATTTTACTAAGCGATTTTTTAGAATCTGATAAATAATATACAAGGATATTATTGTACATAGAACAAAGGATATAACCAATATTTTATAATAACTTTAAATGGAACATAATCTATGAAAATATCAAATTATTATACTGTACACCTGAAACTAATATAGCATAGTAAATCAACTATACTTCAATAAAAAAAGAAATAAAACAAATCTGAAAGTGACTTTTGAACTTGAGAC
Source organism: Bubalus kerabau (assembly GCF_029407905.1). Lineage (NCBI taxonomy): Eukaryota > Metazoa > Chordata > Mammalia > Artiodactyla > Bovidae > Bubalus > Bubalus kerabau. Next base: position 58,288,250 of record NC_073629.1, on the reverse strand, counting down.
TTCAAAACATATTAGAAAATATGCTTTAAAGAAAATTATCTTATCTAAGAATAGAAAGATGACTTTCTAGTTTGAAAGGGTCCACTGAAAATAAATGAAAATAGACCTACATTAGAACATGTAATTGTGAAATTTTGAGATACTAGAGTTAAAGAGAACATGTTTAAAGTTTACAGTGATTAAAAATTAAATACATTAAAAAAAAATACCAGTTCACTTTGAAGTACTGAAAATCAGAAAAACACCTGACTATAACAGTAATGGTTATACTAGTAATGGTTAACCTAGATAGCATATTCAAAAGCAGAGACATTGCCAACAAAGGTTTGTCTAGTCAAGGCTATGGTTTTTCCTGTGGTCATGTATGGACGTGAGAGTTGGACTGTGAAGAAGGCTGAGCGCTGAAGAATTGATGCTTTTGAACTGTGGTGTTGGAGAAGACTCTTGAGAGTCCCTTGGACTGCAAGGAGATCCCACCAGTCTATTCTGAAGGAGATCAGCCCTGGGATTTCTTTGGAAGGAATGATGCTAAAGCTGAAACTCCAGTACTTTGGCCACCTTATGCGAAGAGTTGACTCTTTGGAAAAGACTCTGATGCTGGGAGGGATTGGGGGCAGGAGGAGAAGGGGAAGACAGAGGATGAGATGGCTGGATGGCACCACTGACTCAATGCACATGAGTTTGGGTGAACTCCGGGAGTTGGTGATGGACAGGGAGGCCTGGCGTGCTGCAATTCATGGGGTCGCAAAGAGTCCGACTCGACTGAGCAACTGAACTGATCTGATCTGATCTGATATAGGAAGCATTGAAGAGGAGTGGTGTGTGTGTGTATGTGTGTGTCTATGAGAGTAATGTTAAACCCTTTTTTCCCATAGTGGGAAGTCAATGAGTAATAATTAAAACTTAAAAAAATAAACAAGAACTGTAGTTTAAGGCTGTTATTTAGATATGCAAAGGTAAATTCCCAAGTAAAGAATGGTAAAAGTGGCTGACTGAAATTTAGAGTGGAGGATGGAGAGGGCATGAACATTTCCATTATAAGATTCATAGAGTTGTTAGATTTTTAAACTTACATGTTCAACTTAGATAAAAATAAAAGTTATTCAATAATACAATTAAGCAAATTAAAAGAAATATTATAATATCACCAGTATGAGACATCTTTTAACAGGAGAGTTTAGTGGAGGTGATGGGATTCCAGTTTAGCTATTTCAAATTCTAAGAGATGATGCTGTTAAAGTGTTGCATTCAATATGCCAGCAAATTTGGAAAACTCAGCAGTGGCCACAGGACTGGAAAAGGTCAGTTTTCATTCCAATCCCAAAGAAAGGCAATGCTAAAGAATGTTCATACTACTGCACAACAGCACTTATCTCTCACACTAGCAAAGTAATGCTCAAAATTCTCCAAGGCAGGTTTCAACAATACGTGAACCAAGAACTTTCAGATGTTCAAGCTGGATTTAGAAAAGGCAGAGGAACCAGAGCTCAAATTGCCAACACCTGTTGGATAATACAAAAAGCAAGAGAATTCCAGAAAAACATATGCCTTATTGACTACACTAAAACCTTTGACTGTGTAGATCACAACAAACTGTGGGAAATTCTTAAAGAGATGGGAATACCAGACCACCTTACCTGCCTCCTGAGGAATCTTATATGAAGGTCAAGAAGCAACAGCTAGAACCATGACATGAAGTGACAGGCTGGTTCCATACTGGCAAAGGAGTACATCAAGGCTCTATACTGTGACCCTGCTTATTTAATTTATATTCAAAGTACATCATGCGAAATGCTGGGCTACATGAAGCACAAGCTGGAATCAAGATTGCCAGGAGAAATATCAATAATCTCAGATAGGCATATGATACCACCCTTATGGCAGAAAGTGAAGAACTAAAGAGCCTTTTGATGAAGGTGAAAGAGGAGAGTGAAAAAGCTGGCTTAAAACTCAACATTCAAAAAATTAAGATCATGACATCCCATCCCATCACTTCATGACAAATAGATGGGGGAACAATGGAAACAGTGACAGAATTTATTTTCTTGGGCTCCAAAATCACTGCAGATGGTGACTGCAGCCATGAAATTAAAAGATGCTTGCTCCTTGGAAGGAAAGTTATGACCAACCTAGACAGATTATTAAAAAGCAGAGACATTACTTTGCCAATAAAGGTCCATCTAGTCAAAGCTATGGTTTTTCCAGTAGTCATGTATGGTAGTAAGAGTTGGACCATAAGAAAGCTGAGTGCTAAAAAACTGATGGTTTTGAACTGTGCTGTTAGAGGACACTCTGGAGAGTCCCTTGGACTACAAGGATATCAAACCAGTCCATCCTAAAGGAAATCAGTCCTGAATATTCATTGGAAGGACTAATGCTGAAGCTGAAGCTCCAATACTTAGGCCACCTGATGTGAAGGACTGACTCATTTGAAAAGACCCTGATGCTGGGAAAGATTGAAGGTGGGAGGAGAAGGGGACGACAGAGGATGAGATGGTTGGATGGCATCACTGACTTGATAGACATGAGTCTGAGCAAGCTCTGGGAGTTGGTGATGGACAGGGAAGCCTGGCATGTTGCAGTCCATGGGGTCGCAAAGAGTCAGAAACAACTGAGTGACTGAACTGACTTCTGGGGCCTGGAGAGAGAAAAGTCCAGGCTTGGAGATGAGTAAAGAGATTGGCAGGTAGTGTAAGAGGCTCTTCTGAAGGTTTAACTACTTACTGAAGATACACACACTGCTTGTATCCCATGTGCTGACTCTAGCCCACCTGATTTTACACTAAACTTTTTAGAGTTTGATTAAGTATTCATCCATAGAATTTTATTCTTTCTGGATGATACTATATAAAACATTACTGAAAATGGAAATACAGTCTCAGAATGAACATTTCTTGAATACCTACCATATGTTTAACATATCTTAACAGGTTTTATTTTCACAATAATCTGATGAAGTAGTAGTCATCCCCATTTTACAAATGAGGAAACTGAGGTTTCCTCCTGACCTTGCTCGAGGTCACAGAGGTAACAAGTATGAATCAGGGCATGGAACTCAGATTTGCCTAACTCCAAAGTTTAATAAGGCTTCTCAGCTTCTCTTCCTCACATGACTATAGAGGGGTATGATGGGGGTTTTACAATCAAGGATCAGGTCTTTTACACTATAAATAGGTCCAGCGGTGGGTGTGGCACCATCTTGTCTAGACTTGTGGGTGGATATTAAGAGTACCTTGTCCCTACCTATCATGTATCTCTATCATAGGATTTATCACATCATCACAGTTAATCATTTGCACATCTGTCTCTCCAGACTGAAGAGCTTCACCAGGACAGGCAGTGAGTCCCACACATCTATGCAGGCTCAGCAACTGCCACTGAGTCAGTGCTCATGTGGAAATGTGAGTGAACAAACGTCTTAGTTTAAGGCTAAGGCATTGAGAGTATTTCATGTTCTTTCCGGACAAATTTTACTACCTAATTTCCTATCCTTAGTCAGTCTAGATGGTTGATGGTTTAATTAGAAGGCAGTAGAGGGGAATTATTAATCAAAATCAAGGTGATATTAATGTTACTTAGAACAAGTATATCCTTTTCATTATAGGGGACTGGAATGCAAAATAGGAAGTCAAGAAATACCTGGAGTAACAGGCAAATTTGGCCTTGGAGTACAGAATGAAGCAGGGAAAAGTGTAATAGAGTTTTACCAAAAGAACACACTGGTCATAGCAAACACCCTCTTCCTACAACACAAGAGAAGACTCTACACATGGACATCACCAGATGGTCAAAACCGAAATCAGACTGATTATATTCTTTGCAGCCAAAGATACAGAAGCTCTATATGGTCAGCAAAAACAAGACCGGGAGCTGACTGTGGCTCAGATCATGACCTCCTTATTGCCAAATTCAGACTTTAATTGAAGAAAGTGGAGAAAACCACTAGGCCATTCAGGTATGGCCTAAATCAAATCCCTTACAATTATACAGTGGAATTGACAAATAGAGTTAAGGGGTTAGATCTGCTAGAATGCCTGAAGAACTATGGACAGAGATTCATGAGATTGTACAGGAGGAAGTGATCAAGACCATCCCAAAGAAAAAGAAATGCAAAAAGGCAAAATGGTTGTCTGATGAGGCCTTACAAATAGCTGTGAAAAGAAGAGAAGCAAAAGGCAAAGGAGAAAAGGAAAGACATACCTAGTTGAATGCAGAGTTCCAAAGAATAGCAAGGAGAAATAAGAAGGCCTTCCTCAGTGATCAGTGTGAAGAAATAGAGGAAAACAATAGAATGGGAAAGACTAGAGATTTCTTCAAGAAAATTAGAGATACCAAGGGAACATTTCATGCAAAGATGGGCACAATAAAGAACAGAAATGGTATGGACCTAACAGAAGCAGAAGATAATAAGAAGAGGTGATAGGAATATACAGAGGAACTATACAAAAAAGATCTTCATGACCCAGATAATCTTGCTGGTGTGATCACTCACCTAGAGCCACACATCCTGGAATGCGAAGTCAAGTGGGCCTTAGGAAGCATCACTACAAACAAAGCTAGTGGAGGTGATGGAATTCCAGCTGAGCTATTTCAAATCTTAAAAGATGATACTGTGAAAGTGCTGCATGCAATATGCCAGAAAATTTGGAAAACTCAGCAGTGGCCACAGGACTGGAAAAGGTCAGTTTACATCCCAATCCCAAAGAAAGGCAATGCCAAAGAATGCTCAAACTACCACACAATTGCGCTCATCTCACACACTAGCAAAGTAATGCTCAAAATTCTCCAAGCCAGGCTTCAACAGTGCATGGATAATGAACTTCCAGATGTTCAAGCTGGATTTAGAAAAGGCAGAGGAACCAGAGACCAAATTGCCAACCTCCTCTGGATCATTGAAAAAGCAAGAGAGCTCCAGAAAAAAACATCTACTTCTGCTTTATTGACTAAGCCAAAGCCTTTGACTGTGTGGATGAAAACAGAGGAAAATTCTTAAAGAGATGGGAATACCAGACCACCTGACCTGCCTCCTGAGACATCTGTATGCAGGTCAAGAAGCAACAGTTAGAACTGGACATGGAACAATAGATTGGTTCCAAACTGGGAAAGGAGTATGTCAAGGCTGTATATTTTCACCCTGCTTATTTAACTTATATGCAGAGTACATCATGAGAAATGCTGGGCTGGATGAAGCACAAGCTGGAATCAAGATTTCAGGGGGAAATATCAATAACCTCAGATATGCAGATAACAGCAACCTTATGGTAGAAAGCGAAGAAGAACTAAAGAGCCTCTTGATGAAAGTGAGAGAGGAGAGTGAAAAAGTTGGCTTAAAACTCAATATTCAGAAAACTAAGATCATGGCATCTGGTCACATCACTTCATGCCAAATAGATGGGGAAACAATGGAAACAGCTACAGACTATATTTTCTTGGGCAACAAAATCAGTGCAGATGGTGACTGTAGCCATGAAATTAAAGGATACTTGCTCTTTGGAAGAAAAGTTATGACCAACCTAGACAGCATATTAAAAAGCAGAGACATTACTTTGCTAACAAAGATCCATCCAGTCTTAAGCTATGGTTTTCCCAGTAGTCATGTATGGATGTGAGAGTCGGACCTTCAAGAAAGCTGAGCGCTGAAGAATTGATGCTTTTAAAATGCAGTGTTGGAGAAGACTCTTGAGAGTACCTCGGACAGCAAGGAGATCCAACTAGTCCATCCTAAAGAAAATCAATCATGAATATTCATTGGAAGGACTGAAGGACTTCATGCTGAAGATGAAACTCCAATACTTTGGCCATCTGATGCAAAGAACTCACTCATTTGAAAAGATCTTGATGCTGGTCAAGATTGAAGGTGGGAGGAAAAGGTTACAACAAAGGATGAGATGGTTGGATGGCATCACTGACTCAATGGACATGAGTTTGAGTAAACTCCGGGAGTTGGTGATGGACAAGGAATTCTGGCTTGCTTCAGTCTATGGGGTCACAAACAGTCAGACATGACTGAGTGACTGAACTGAATGGAAGGACAGGTATGCTGTATTTTTCTCTGAAACAAACTTTTTCTTACATACAGCAGTCATAAACCATGAAGCAAGGATGTATTTCAAAAGAAAAGTGACATCCTACCATCCAAAGGAAGTGGCTTCTGTTTAAGGAAGTGAACAGTTAGGGAAGAAGTTTCCACGTGGGCAGTTGTCATTTGTCCACACTTTTCTTGCTAAACATAAATTATTCCTGGGTATAAATATTCTGTCTATCCTTTAAAATAGTATCCTGAGTAAGCCTGGGAGCCACAGATGGACTCCGAAACCAAGACACCACTGTAATTATAACAAAGGATATGAAAATTAGTTTTTTCTCCCTCATTCTCATTCACCTTCCCACTAAAAATGATCACACAAAGGCTTCTGTGCTAGCAGGCTAAAAGAAGCATGTTTTTGTTTGAATCCATTAAAGAAGAGTGAGGAAGTTAAGAAAGGAATGCTGGGGGCATAAGCCAGGGTTAGATGAAAACGAATGGTGCTGAGCTGTGCAGTGTGTTTCTGTATTCCTTGGGTTTGGGAGTGTCCCAGAGCTGGTGAGCTGTTAATCAGGCTTGAGCCTGGACTAGGTTATCTTTTTGCTTCTGAATGTCTCTACGATACACATCTGTGTACCCTGAGTACTCAGAAGAGGAAGTTATCATCACCAGTAAATTATACTAGTAGTAAGAGTTGTAATGATAATTAACATTTATTGAGAGCCTACTCTATTCCAGGCACTGCGACTGTGTCTTTATATACCTAATACAATCCTGACAATAATCCTATGAAAGTGAAAAGTGTTAGTCACTGAGTCGCGTCCGACTGTTTGCGAGCCCATGTTTGTAGCCCACCAGACTCCTTCCTCTATGGAATGTTCCAGGCCAGAATAGTGGAGTGGGCAGCCATTCCCTTCTGCAGTGGATCTTCCCTGCCCAGGGATTGAACCCATGTCTTCTATGTCTCCTGCACTGGTTCTTTACCACTAGCACCACCTGGGCCATCCTATGAAGTAAGTACAACTATTATCTGCATTTTGCTGTGAGAAAACTGAATCTCAGAAAGGATAGGTTACCTGCCCAGGGTCACTGAACAATCAGTAGCAGAACTGGAATTTGAAACTCCAGAATATTCATTTCCTGGTCCACATGTTATCTGAATAAAGTGAGTGGAGGTGCTGAAAGTTAAACTTGGAAGGAGAAGCTGCCATTATTCCTGAGGATTTGACTCTGACTTTTGAAGAATTCTCAATTTGGATTTCAAAACAATACACCTGCTGCCACTCTATTGTCTTACACAAAACAGGTACCTTTGAGTGTAATAACACTAATGTTGGTGGGGTGTGACTGAGTAGGAGTAGTCTTACATTGGAAATTCTCAGCAGTTGGCTGAGTATTGCACAAAAGGAGGTGTGACATTGGGCAGATCCTAGCATGGTTATGAGAATGAAACTGGGTTAATGAGATAGGAGAGTAAAGGGCAGATACAAAAGTCCAGGGCACCAAGGCTGAGCAAAGAAACATCTATATTTTTACATAACAGAGACAGTTTAAAACAGGAGTTCAACTGAGAGAGCAGCATTGGAAAGTACACATTACCATGTGTAAAACAGATAGCTAGTGGGAAGTTGCTGTATAACACAGGGAGCTCAGCCTGGTGCTCTGTGACAATCTAGAGGGGTGGGATAGGATGGGGTGGTGGCAGGGAGGTTCAAAAGAAAGGGGCCCTATGTATACTTATGGCTTATTCATATTGCTGCACGGAAGAAACCAACACAACATTGCAAAGCAATTATCCTCCAATTAAAAATAAATTAAAAAATACTAACAAAGGAAAAAAACAAACAAAAAAACAGCAGTTCTCCATTTTGGCCTCAAAAGGTAATCAGTTACAGCTCATCCACTTGGGGAGCTATAAAAATGCAGATGCCTGGATCCAGTTGTATGCTAGCTCACAGGCCAAATGTTAGCACTTCTTCCCAACTCCATGTTCCACAGCATCATGTTTGTTGCTCGAAATGATGGGAGTATTTATATCATGGAGATAGTGAAGGACAGGGAAGCCTGGCATGCTGCAATTCATGGGGTTACAAAGAGTCAGACACGACTTCTTGTTGTCAGAGACTGAACAACAACAAAACATCATGGAAACTGGCCACTGCTACAAATCTGGAAGAGCTGACGGCTAGCATCTACTGGCAGCCATTGCCTGGGTCTACTCTCAAAGATTTTGATTTACAGTTTGGGAATCAGGTGTTTTAAAACTCCCCCAGAGGATTCAATGGATATACATTTGCGCAAACTCCAGGAGGTAGTGAAGGATAGAGAAGTATGGTGTGCTGCAGTCTGTGAGGCCGCAAAGGGTTAGACACAATTTAGCAACTGAAAACAACAACAATAAGGGGATTTAAACATACAACTAAGTACAAGGGCTCCAGCCTAAAACCCAGTTCTCAAAGTGCAGATTTCAGCAGCGGGTGTCATCTGGGAACTCGGTAGAAATGTAGAATCTCTCTCCACCCTGCCACCCCTGGGGTATTGAGTCAGAATCTGCATTTTAATAGCATATACATATTATTGTCACAGAAGCCCGGATCTAAAACATTTATAACATGCTGGTGCTTATGGTCCACTGACTAATAATATAAAAAGGAAAAGAGAGAAGTAGAGCAGAGCAAGACAGAGAGAAGGGCATGAGGGTGGGAACAGAGGTACAGCCAGCCCACAGAAAAGATGTATTTGGCAATTACTTGCAAGGCTGGGCTGAGATCCTATGTTTTATTTCTCTGTTCTTGTTATCTGTAAGTATGCCACTCATGTGACTTTTTACAAAATTCTTCCTCAACCATCAACTGTGAACTGGGAAAAGAGGCAAAAGAAATGTGGCTGAATTAACCAGTACTGCATTTCTCAGCAGGGTTTCCCAGATGGCTCTAGTGGTTAAGAATCTGCCTGCCAAAGCAGGAGATGCAAGGGAGGCAGGTTTGATCTCTGGGTTGGGAAGATCCCCTGGAGGAGGGCATGGCAACCCTCTCCAGTATTCTTGCCTGGACAATTCCACGGACAGAGGAGCCTAGCAGGCTACAGTCCATGGGGCCACAAAGAATCAGATACAGCTGAACACACACATATTTCACATCAGTGCCTTTTTTAAACATCCCTACTAAGCTTATAAAATCTGACTGAAGTCCCAATAGACAAAGCTTCAAGGATAAGGCCTGGCATGCTGGTGATGAATGACTTCACATATCTTTACAGAGATTCTAGAGTTCAGATGTTTTTGGCAACTATTACTATCACTTCACGATCAGTTTCCTATATGGTTTCAGACAGCTGGGTTCTGCCAATAATGAACTGATGAAAGCCTAACATGAGAGAAAACCCTGCTGTAACTTTCGGGGTCTTGCTCTTAAGCATATTAGTATCAAAATCAGGACTTTTTTTTTCAGTGAAAAGGTTGAGAAATACTTCAACTTACATCCAATGAAATGTAAATCTCAATGTTAAAAAGAATAATAGAATCATAGAGATTCTAATGGGAGAGATCTTAGAATTCCAACTTCAATCATCACTGAATCCACAAAACATCTCTTTCCCTCAAGGAACATGCAAATAATTTCCTGATTCTTTCATCATCTTTCACTGGACACCCGACAGGGAAGTCTTCATTATTTATTCTCACAACAAACCTTTACTGAGTACATGATCTATGCAGGCACTGAACTGAATATGAGGAATTTCAAGATGTATGAGGTATGTGTCACTTTAACTGGTTCATGGATGATTTAACAACCACACTGCTGCAACCAGCTACTTGCTGAACTGCCTTAGTATGCCCGCCCAAACTCTCCAAACAGAACAAAAAATCTGAAACCTTTCTCAGTGGGAAAAGACTGTGTGGTTGGCCCAGAGTTTCTAGTGATGGCTTAGTTAAGAATTATATTATGCTAGCTGAATAGAAAAATTATTTTCAAAAGAGTGGAATGAATGAATGAAGATATTATGACTCTGGGTTATTTCAACAGAAACATTTTTTATTGGTTGGTCAAGTATGGCAGTATTGACCTCTTAATCTGTGTGTTGGTATTTCCTGGTTGAAAAATAGAATTCCACTTGCCTGACTTTTTTATTCTGAAACAAATTCTTATCATGAAATAGCTTATAGGGCCAGAGGTACGTGATGGATAGGAATCTGCTCCATGCACAAGTTCGTCTGCCAAACAGAACTGAAAGCAATACAGTAAAGTAAAGGCAAATAAGCAGGTTCTCCTTTCCACAGTGAAAAATAAGCAACATTCTAGTCTGTCACTGGGGTCCTTTCAGATGAGCAGAATTTGGGGGTTCAGCAGCTTTCTGCATGAACACGTTGACATCACTGCACCAATTGGTGCCATCAGCTCTTTGACTTGAGAACACACCCTTAAAAGTTAAAGAGCCATCAGTCATATAAGACTTTTCTATTTGTTTACTCTCTATAAAGTCCATCATTGTTTTCTCCTTCTAGTGACCTCAACCATGTGTCTTGGGTCATTTAAGAAGGAAAAGTCTGAGATCCCTTTGTTAAAAATTGGAAGGACAGCATTCTTATGTAGAGAGAAAGGAGTGGGCCAACCAATTCCCTCTTTTTATTTGCATGATTCAGTCAACAACAAAAGAAAAACACATTTTTTTTTCCATACATAACCTCAGATGAGACTGTAGATTCCTTAGCTCTTTGCAACAAAATGTGAAATTGTCTATAATCCAGTCCACATGCACCTCGCCTGGATCATGTTAAATCATCTTCTTCCCCTCTTGGAGCAGAGGCCCTAACTGGCCTGAAGTCTGGCTTGGCAAGCAGTGGACTTGCTGTGGATTCCAGCTGTGTCTGATAAGCATATGACAAGATGAAACACTCCTTTCATTGGAATTCTTCACTAACCAGCCCAGGGTAGAAAATCAAAAACCCCATTGAACTGGGCCCTGTATCCGTCAGATCTTGATAAAAAGCAATATGGAGAAATACTCTTCACTTGTAGCAAACCTGTGATGCAAACTTATAATTCTTTTTGTTTACAACTGCAATGAGTATGGGCTTTCCAGCGGTGCTAGTGGTAAAGAACCCACCAGCCAATGTCGGAGATGCAAGAGATGCAGGTTCAATCCCAAGGTTGGGAAGATCCCCTGGAGTAGGAAATGGCAATCTGCTCCAGTATTCTTGCCTGGAAAATTCCATGGACTGAGGAGCTAGCAGGCTACAGTTCATGAGGCCGCAAAGAGTCGAACTTGACTTAGCACAAACACACACGTATGATGAGTTATAGACATGCTGAATAATAAAGTATCTCAAATTCTTTGAGGTGCTCATCTCAAAATTGAGAATACTGTTTCTTTTCTCTTGGAAGTATACACAGAAATAATCAGAAATGAGATTAATTCACTGATAGTGAATTATTACTAAATTTTTATTATTTTTTTCACTAAGCTTTACATTTTGCACAGCACGTTTGCTCAATTTCCACAAACCTGTCAATTGTGTAGCAAGGGGATATAGGTCATAGGTTTGTTTGAACCCTGCTTCAGAACTGACCACATGAGGGACCTGGGGCAAGACATTTAACTGGGCCAAAGGCTGAGTTTCTTGATCATGATGTGTGGGTTAATAAAAGTTACCTCATAAGAATGCTGTAAGGATTAAGTGAGATAATCTTTGCTAAATTATCTTACGAGTATTAAATAATTATGTAAAGCTCTTTGCACATTGCCTGTCATATACATGTTCATTAAATGGTAATTCTTACTATTATTAGACTGGGAAGGGGAGGTAACCACATTCAAGAGGGATTAAATGAATGTTCAAGGGCATATAATCAGCTGTTCCAAGCACCAGGGACTAGACCCTAGGCTTTCTGCCTTCTAACCCTGTATATTTTATCTATGTGCATGGAGTTTTTCTCCATGCAAATGGTACTATATTAGATACAGCAAGGGGTGAATACAAATGTTAAAAATCACAGTCCAGACTTCCACAGTCCAGACTTCCATCAAGGCAAGGTGAATACACAGGTATTAGATTTACTCACCTGTCTGAAACAACCAGAAATCCAACAAAATGTATAAAACAACATTTTCAAGACACTAGGTATCAGAAATGAAGAACAGTGGTCTCTGAAAGATGGGAAGAAAACAAGGTGAGCCCCAAAATATTCCAGTTTTAAACTCTGAGAGTTACCAGGGTGTGGTACAGGGAGGGGAAACTCAGGAGGCACCCAAAGGACATCCTGAGCTAAAGGGATGTAGCTAAGTGCCTAGGGTGGTCAAGGCAGTGAGAGTTCATAGGACAAAGTACTATAGAGGAGATAGCTGCACAGAGAGAAACTTGAAATCTGCAGGGATTTCCCCTTGAGTATTCAATGGAACACTTATCAGTGCACATGTGTTAAGAAATCAATAACAGAAAGATATCTGGAAAATCCAAAAATACTTGGAAACTAAAATAACATACTTCAAAATAAACTAGGGGTCAAATAACTCAAAAAAGAAACTAGAAAATACTCCGAACTGAATGAAAATGGAAACACAACATATCAAAATTTGTAGGATGTTATTAAAGCCATATTAAGAGAGAAGTTTACAGTATTAAAAAATTTACATTAGAAAAATAAAGTTTATATTATATTATAGTTTATATTAAGAAGAGAAGGCTCAAATCAATGATCTCAGCTTCTACCTAAGTAACTAGAAAAAGTGCAAGATAATTGTAGAAGAAAGAAACTAATGAAGAGCAATATAGAAATCAATAAAATATAGGATCCAGAATAGAGAAAAATGAATTAAACAAAGCACTGGTTCCTTGAGAAGATCTATAAAATATATAAACCTAGATAGCTAAACTGATCAGGATAAAAGAAAGACACAATTACCAACTTCAAGGAACAGAAAGGTGATACCACTATAGATTTGACAGATGTTCAAAGAGTATAATAAGGGACCATTATGACAACTTTATACCAATAAATCTGCCAACTTATCGATAAGTTTCACTTATGGATAAGTGAAATGGATAAGTTTCTTCAAAGACAAAACTATCAAACTTTACTCCAGAAGAAATAGATAACTTGATCGTGCTGTCCTGTGCTAAGTCGCTTCAGTCGCAGACTTGTTTAGTCCTATACTTATTAAATAAGTTGACTTTGTGGTTAAAAACCTTCCCACAAAATAATCACCAAGCCCAGATGACTTCACTAGTAAATTTTGCCAAATATTTAAGGAGGAAATAATACCAGTTCTTCACAATGTTGTCCAGAAATTTGAAAGGAAGGGAATACATACCAATCCATCCTATGAAGTCAGTGCTACACTGATTAACAAAAAGGAGACAAAGACATTATAAGAAAACTAAAAAAACAACAAAAATATTTTAGCAAATCGAATCCAATAATATATAAAAAGGGTAATACAAATTTCCTAGGAATACAAGTTTGGTTTAACTTTAAAAAAAATGTAGATTGCCTTATTAACCAACTAAAAAGGAAAAACTATATAATAATCTCAATAGTTGGTTAAAGAGCATTTTATAATATCAAACATCAATTATTGGTCAAACTCTCAGAAATCTATGAATATAGATTACTTCTTAACTGGATAAAAAAATCTATGAAAAAATGCTGTATGTAAAATCTCTACTACATCAAACAGACAAAAGCAAAGCTGTTTTTACTGGGGAAGAATTCAGCCTCCCACCCTTAGTCCTCTCATCATGTGGACCCGAGGGCACTGCAGCGAAACTCTGAGCATCCAAAGGTTGTGATTTGAAAATCATCCTTCCAGGCTATGGGGAACCATGGAACCAAGTTATCAATAAATAGTGATCGAGACTCCATTCTGTGTGGCAGTTATATCATGTGCATAGACAACAATCAGCCTCAGGGTGATGGTGGAATATAATGCCCGAGTCCAAAACTAGAGCCTGGCCATGTGCCTTGGGTACACTAGACATTCTACCTATGAGGGGCTAAACAGAGTATAAGATCACAGAGTGAAGACTCATGCATCTCAAACTGAAGGACATTTCTCAGCACCAGTAGCGCATAGAGCCATTGAATAAACATTGTGAAACCTCCCTGAATCTTAATTTATCTTGAAGATTGGAGCAAAAGTTATTTTGTTGTACAAGTAGATAGTTGCAAAATACAGTGCAAGATTACCTGTATTTCTAATTCTAAAAAGTGAGATTGATTTAAAACAAAATTCAGACTTGCAGCAGATAGCCTCAGACTCAGGGATTAGGTACTCATTCTCTTATCAAGGGTTCCAAAGTGAAGCCATTTGAGAAGCATGAAATGAATCTAAATGAGTTTTCACATTGCAGATAAAGAAACTCAGGCCAAGATTCTTTATGAGATTTGCCTGAGGTCAGCATTAGATAGAGAATAATTCTTCATGAGGTATCCTAAGGCCCACTTTTTCAGAAATCAGTTCAGTTCAGTCACTCAGTTGTGTCCAACTCTTGCAGTCCCATGGACTGCAGCATGCCAGGCCTCCCTGTCCATCATCAATTTCCAGAGTTTACCCAAACTCATGTCCATTGAGTCAGTGATGCTATCCAACCATCTCATCCTCTGTCATCCCCTTCTCCTCTCGCTTTCAATCTTTCCCAGCATCAGGGTCTTTTCAGAAGTAGCTGGAAAAATTATGATCTGTTCAGGAGTCAAAAATTAGATTTAAAAGCTTCCACAGACTAGCTGATCATATGAAGTGTGGGTGGGAGAGGCACCAATGCAGCCAGAGTTCATGTAACTATGTTTTCAAATTAGTTAGAAGGATCATATACATACCTGTAAAATCCTACAGTCAAGACCACATAAAATGAATGCCAGATAAGTGTTAAACACAATGAGAATTTCAGGCACATAGCAGAGAGAGCAAGAGAGACAGAAAGAGAGAAAGAGAGCATGCACACTTTCAGCTGTGATGGAAACTTGCAGATTGGTAACCACTGAAAAGAAGGGGAGAAAGTTTACATCTTCCTTCCTGAAGTATGCATAGCTGATTTGAAACATCCCAAATGTGCAAAACATCTTTTCCTTATGGACTTAAACTGGAAGTATTCTCCCAGGTATAATGGGGTGGTCATGGCAAGGACTGGATTACATGACCTACTAGGTCCCTTTCAATTTCTAACAGGGTACAATGACACAAAAATGTTCAGCTCTGTCTACTATGTGCTGGAAATTTGTATCAAGCATTTGCCTAATAATAATGCCTATCTTGTGAAACAGGAGGAATTTTTTATTCATTTGTTTAATTTCAAATGAGACCTTCATTAAGTAGTTTTCAATCACTAAGTCGTGACCGACTCCGTGACCTGCAGCAGGCAGAACTGCAGCATGCCAGGCTTCCCTGTCCTTCACTTGCTCAAATCATTAAGTAGTATAAAGAGATAAACTCTGAGAGGTAAAACACCGGTCTCACACACCTGCAGGTGAACGCAAACAATAACAAAATGCCAGCAGTTCATGGAGGAATGAGCAGAGGGACAGCCCTGGTGGCAGACAGGACGTGGCATCACTCGCAATACTGTAACAGGAACTGGAAGAAAATGGCTTTTGGAATGCCACACAAAGAATGTTCTCAGGATATCTTCAATGGAGGAGAGCTGCTGCCCATATGGCTGAGTCCCTTACTACCACCAAAACAAACCCTTTGTTAACTCTGAATTATTTCTTTTAAAGAAGGCAAAGACACTTTCATTTAACAGAAATCCCTTGAGAATTTCCACTAAGGATCATGTTCGGTTTTCTGTCAGGCAGATGTTCCCTTGGTTCGCACTCAAGAAAGAAGCAGACAGATTCATTAAGAGAAAGGCAGACTCACAAATTCCTCTTTGGAAAATTCACCACAAATTTTTCTGAAGTGGCTGTTTCATATGATTGCTGTCATGGACATTTCAGTTCAGATTGCAGCCATGCCTCTTTCATTTTGAAAGCTACTGAGGCACTCCATCACGTGCCAGGCTTCCACAAGTAAAGCGCTGGGTAGGGCAGGGTTGAAGAGCAGCAAAGAGCGTAGGCATTCTGGCACCTAATGCCCTATTCCTATGCTATATTCCAGTGTCCCTGGCATTACCTCCTTTACCATGAGTTGCCATTAATTCCTTCCAGCTTCTGCTCCAAGCAAATCCTACTTCCCTGATTATATTCTGGGATTCATTTGCTGGGCCAGTGCCTAGCTTGGTTATACATGTGCAGCTACTATTGAAACCTAATAGTGCACAGTAGAATGCCTGGATGCAGCATTGGCTTTCTCTTCTGTGGACTGACTAGGCAGAGAAGAAGATGACGACCTCTCAACTAAAACCCTTTTTTTTTTTCCCTCCTATTACAGCTTGAAGGACTTCTTTGCTTTGCTCCGAAAACCTGAAGGAAGAAAGCAAAGACTTCTAAACCTACTGATTTTCCCCAAAACCAGCACATTCTCTGTCACAGAGTCAGCAAATCTCTGCTTTACAGCTTCTTAAAACTCTCTCTGGATGTAGTCATGTTCTGTGTGGCCTCAGCAATGAGTTCCACACTAAACTGTGGGCTGCCAGGGAGAAGGAGTAACCATTGATAATTAGGGGAGAGAGTTGGGACACTTGCAATCCAGATCACAAGGAAGGTCACAGTCTGATTCAGACTGGTGGTGGTATATCAGGATTCTTTGGGCAGGATTCACTCATCTTCCTGTGAGTGACAGAGTCTTAACATTAATCAGTGTCCACCTTGAAGCATAAAACTTAGGCCAACTCTTAGGAAAGGGAGACTGGAAGGAGTAAGCTAGCTAAAACAGGGAAAACAAAGCAGGAAACTGAGTAGAAACTCAGTAACAAGTGACTATGCAGGACAGCTCAGCAGGCTCCCAGGCACCCGTGGATTCATACCACCCTAATTCTAGAGCCCCTTTTCAGGTCTAGAAGTTGTTCCTTATAACCTGCCAGACTTGGTTCACAGCATGCAGATCTTTCATCACCATCATGAGATAAGATTTGCATAGGCAGGGTTTGGCTGCATCATTGATCAAACTGTAAATACATCAAGATCATTAAGAAATTAATTTTGAAGCTAAAGCAGGGAGGAGAAATTGCCCAGGTGGTCATCAAGCATTTTAACTGGCTAGACTAAAATTTTTTAGTTGACATGAAGCTGTGTTTTCAGAGGGCAGTCGAAGTCTCTGATTTTGAAACTTTCCTAAGTAGTTTCCTAAGTAATTTTCTCTGTTTCCTTTATGTTTTCCTTTGCAAAACTCAACTTTTTTGAAGGCTTGCTGAAAAAAACTATACTCACAACCTGCAGACATGTAATCATCCTGTTTATGTTGTCATATTACTGGTACCTGTTGTCAAGTTATTACACTTTGAAAACTGCCAATCCCTTTCTACCTTCTTCAGCCTCAAGCAGAAGCCCTTGAAGAAATTAACTTCATCAGCATCTCTCAACAGATCCTCCAAACAGCAGGGAAAAAAACATAAAACATAGGCTTCCTTCAAAAGTTTGTACACTGAGGGATGAGATCACTTTCAAGTATTCACTTTCTGTCTTGAGTGGATTTATGAGATTGTAGAAAAAGGCGTTGAAGACAAAAATCCTTTTTGTCAACTATAATTATTTTTATCTTTGTTCAATTATTTTTTTCATTCACTCTCTAAGGAAAGGACTTCCAAAAACAGAACTGTAAGAGGAGATCTATTTGGGATATTTACGGAAAATATGTTTGGAGGAGGTTGTCTGAGCAAATGTGTTAAGTATAGAGGTTAAATGACTTGAAAGTTTCGCACATGGCAGGAGAGTAATTTGGAGATTTAGGGATTTAAAAAGCCCTTTGGAAAAGGCCTGAAGACATCCTTATACTCTCAAAGACAAACACCACATTCCAGGATCTTCTTTGGTTCAATTTCAGAAACTATTTATAGGTTAAAAATGATCTGAATGGAACAAAGGTGAAACTTGTAATACTGTGGTGAGTTCTGAGGGATTGAGCATAAATGAAAGAAATAGAAAACAGAAAACAAAAGAGACAATCAATAAAACCAGCAGCTGGTTCTTTAAAAAGATCAACCTTTCTAAACTATTTTTAAAATTTATTTTTAAAATATTGTATATTTATATATGTAAATATAAATATATATAAATGTATATTTACATATATAAGTAAATATATATTTATATTTACATATAAAATACATTTATTCACATATCTAAATATACAATGTTAATATATAAATATATGTTTATATATTGAATATATTAAATAAAATATTGTTTATTATTAAATAATTATTTAATAATAAAATTAAATTATTTTATTTAATTTGTAAATTAAAATTTGCAAACCTTTAGAAGGCTTCCTTCAAGTAAAAGAATTAGCCAAATCATAGATGAAAGAGGGGACACCACTCCTGACCCTATAGCCAAATCATAGATGAAAGAGGGGACACCACTCCTGACCCTACAGAAATTAAAAGTACTAACTTCATGCCAGCAAATTAGGTAACTTGAAGTGGAAAAATTTATAGAAAGACACAAATTACAAACTGACTCAAGAAAAATAGAAAATATGAGTAGATCTATAAGAAGTAAATAAATTGTATTAGCAATTAATAATCTTCCCACATAAAAAGTCTGGTCCCTGTGGCTTCATTGGTGAATTCTACCAAATATTTAAAGAAAATACAATGCCAGTCATTCATGAACTCTTAGAGAAAATTACTTAGAACTAAATTTAACAAAATAAATGAAGGACTTGTACACCAAAACTACTAAATAGTGCTGAGAAAAATTAAATAAAATGTAAATAAATGGAGAGATAACTCCTATTCATGAATTGTAAGACCGCATTCTCAGATGACAATTCTCTCCAAATTGATCTATAGGTTCAAAGTAACCCCTATCAAAATACCACTTGACGTTTTAATAGAATTTGACTAGCTGATCCTAAATTTTTGCAGAAGTACAAAAAACCTATATTGATAAAAATAATAGGAAAAAAAACAAAGTTAGAAGGCTTCAAATGACTTACTACTTGATCTCAACAAAGTAATCAAGACACTGTGGTACCAATACAAGAGGGGACTCTTTGCACAGTAATCAGGACACTTGCAAGCATATGCATTTAGATCAATGGAACAGAATTCAAAGTCTAAAAATATCCCCTTACATGTATGCTCATTTGATTTTCAGCAAGTGTGCTATGATAATTCAACACAGGAAATGCTAGTCTTCTCAATAAATAGTGTAAGTGCAAATGGATGCCATATACAAAAATATTATCTTAGATTCTCACATCTTATATAAAAATTAACTCAAAACAGATCACAGAACTAAATTTAAGATCTAGAACTGAAACAATTTCTGGGGAAATAGTAGAAGATCTTTATGGCCTTGGACTAAACAAAGAGTTTTCAGATATGACACCAAAAGCACAATCCATTAAGTCCACCAAAATTGATAAAAGTAGACAAATTTTAATTCTTCATTTCAAAATTTAAAACTTCTCATTTTCTTAACAGTATATTTTTAAGTTCAAAAAATAAGCCACCACCTGGGAGAAAATATTTGCAAATATCTTCATCTGATAAAGGATATTTATTCAGGATATACAAAGAACTTTTACAACTCAGTAATAAAAACAACCCAATTTAAAAAATGGAAAAATACTTAAAAATATATTTTACTAGTGAAGATATATAGACTGTTAATAAGTACATTAAAAAAAAACAAACATGCTCCATGTCATTATTCAGTAAGGAAATGTAAATTAAAACCACAATGAGACACTATTACATACCTACTAGAATTACTATAGCAAGAAAAAGACAGACAATTCCAACCACTGGTGATGATGTAGAGAAAACAGAATCTTCTAACATAGTGGGAATAGAAAATGGTGCAGAAACTTGGAAAACTTTTTGGCAGTTTGTTAAATTGTTAAATAAAAACTTATCATACAACCTAGAAATTACACACCTAAGAACCTACCCAAGAGAAAAGAAAACATATGTCCACACAGACATGTATGTAAATGTACACAGAAGCATTATTTGTAATAGACAAAAACGAGAAATAATCCAAATTGACTGCAAACAATCCAAGAACTGGGGAATGGATACACAAAATCTATTATGTCTTTATATGGGTTTCCTCTGCTATCTTAAAGTCATGAGTTTCTAAAAACCTTTTATAAGCAGAAATGGTTTAAAACAAAAAAGCAACAATCTTAGGGCACATCCTATTAACCGAATGCATAAAATAAATCAAGATAAAGTACAAATCAGTCAATCCTAAAGGAAATCAGTCTTGAATATTCAGGATGTGATTAGACTAAGGACTGATGCTGAAGCTGAAACTCCAATATTTTGACTACCTGATGCAAAGAACTGACTCCTTGGAAAAGACCCTAATGCTGGGAAAGATTGAAGGCAGGAGGAGAAGGGGACAACAGTGGATGAGATGGTTGGATGGCATCACTGACTCAATGGCATGAGTTTGAGCAAGCTCCAAGAGTTGGTGATGGAAAAAGAAGCCTGGCATGCTGAAGTCCATGGGGTCGCAAAGAGTCAAACACAACTGAGCGACTGAATTGACTAACTGAAAGTACAAACGCTTACAGACACAGTTCAAAGCTATGGGGGCTTGGGGCTGAGTGTAGTTCCTGGGAAAGGAGCTTGGCGGTGCCACTCTTGCTGCTTGGGATGGTGCTGATTGTATAATGGCTCCCTGCAAAGCAAATTCTGAACCCTCTTTTTGCACAAGTGAAAATTCTTTTAGGATTTGTTTTGGTTAGCAAAAACAGGTAATAATGTGGGTCTTCCACAAAATCAAATTGAAGTAAAGCACACCATACAAAGCAGGGAATACCTGTGATAGAATTCTATTCAGCAATAAAAGGAAATAAGGAACTGACACATGCCACACATGAGGGAATCTCAAAAAAAGAAAAAGAAAAATTAGACTAAGTGGAAGAAACCAGATGCAAATGACTACCTATTGTAAAATTGTGTTTATAACACAAAGTGTTCTGCAAAGGCAAACATTCAGGGATAGGAAGCAGATCAGTGGTTGACTAGGCAGAGATCAACTTCAAACAAATCTGAGGGAATTTTTGTGGTGATGAAAACATTTTCAAACTGGATTTGGATTGTACTGATGACTGTATGACTCTATAAAATTACCCCCCAAAAAATCACTGAATTAAATACTTAACAGTGGATAAATTTTATGGTATGTAAATAATGTCTCAACATAACATGGCTTAAAAAAAGAGTAAAGGGTTAACTGTTCTATAGTTCTTAACTATGGTAAAATTTCTGGACTTCTTCCTATTACTAAGCAAGAAACAAGAGTCAAGTGTATTAAGAGCTCTATGAAGGTCATTTTTATTTAATTATTACCATAATTCTAATGTAAGAATTATTTTCCCATTTTACATATAAGCAAAAAGCCACAGAGAAAATAAGTAAAAATCCAGGGTCACTCAAGAAAAGGGATCTGAACTGTATTTGTCTGGTAGCCTGTCAAGGCCCAGCCTCATAACCACTGTACCTTGGTGTCTACCACAGTTGCACTCATCTCACACGCTAGTAAAGTAACGCTCAAAATTCTCCAAGCCAGGCTTCAGCAATACGTGAACCGTGAACTTCCAGATGTTCAAGCTGGTTTTAGAAAAGCAGAGGAACCAGAGATCAAATTGCCAACATCAGATGGATCATCAAAAAAGCAAGAGAGTTCCAGAAAAACATCTATTTCTGCTTTATTGACTATGCCAAAGCCTTTGACTGTGTGGATCACAATAAACTGTGGAAAATTCTGAAAGAGATGGGAATACCAGACCACCTAACCTGCCTCTTGAGAAACCTGTATGCAGGTCAGGAAGCAACAGTTAGAACTGGACACGGAACAACAGACTGGTTCCAAATAGGAAAAGGAGTATGTCAAGGCTGTATATTGTCACCCTGCTTCTTAAACTTCTATGCAGAGTACATCATGAGAAACACTGGGCTGGAGGAAGCACAGGCTGGAATCCAGATTGCCGGGAGAAATATCAATAACCTCAGATATGCAGATGACACCACTTTTATGGCAGAAAGTGAGGAGGTACTAAAGAGCCCCTTGATGAAAGTGAAAGAGGAGAGTGAAAAGTTGGCTTAAAGCTCAACATTCAGAAAATTAAGATCATGACAATCCAGTCCCATCACGTCATGGCAAATAGATGGAGAAACAGTGGAAACAGTGGCCGAGTTTATTTTGGGGGGCTCCAAAATCACTGCAGATGGTGATTGCAGCCATGAAATTAAAAGACGCTTGCTCCTTGGAAGGAAAGTTATGACCAACCTAGACAGATTATTAAAAAGCAGAGACATTACTTTGTCAACAAAGGTCCATCTAGTCAAGGCTATGGTTTTTCCAGTAGTCATGTATGGATGTGAGAGTTGGACTATAAAGAAAGCTGAGTGCCAAAGAATTGATGCTTTTGAACTGTGGTGTTAGAGAAGACTCTTGAGAGTCCCTTGGACTGCAAGGAGATCCAACCAGTCCATCCTAAAGGAGATCAGTCCTGGGTGTTCATTGGAAGGACCGATGTTGAAGCTGAAACTCCAATACTTTGGCTACCTGATGCGAAGAGCTAATTCATTTGAATAGACCCTGATGCTGGGAAAGATTGAGGGCAGGAGGAGAAGGGAACAACAGAGGATGAGATGGTTAGATGTCCTCACCAACTCAATGGACATGATTTTAGGTAAGCTCCGGGAGTTGGTGATGGACAGGGAGGCCTGGCGTACTGCTGTTCATGGGGTCGTAGAGTCAGACACAACTGAGCGACTGAACTGAATAGAACTGATGGACTTCTAAGCAAAGTAACTCTGGCTTAGTATGCTATGTGAAATAGACTATCTAACTCCCCACTATTCCTTCCTTTGATAAGGTCACAGAAATGTGAGTTTATTTTCCTCCTTCTTGCTTCAGTCATTCACTTTACCGTCATTTATTGTGCGTCAGTATTTTTCAGTCTTCAGCTGTGTTTCAGCTGTATTTTAATCTTAACTTGCATCAGGTAACTGCAGCAGTACTTGACATCTTGGATCAACAAAGTAGAGGACTCGTGGTTATGAGGGGAAATTCCTTCTCAGTGTTTGAAAAAGCAAGTTTTCCATAGCTTAAATTTTGCATTAACAGTAGGTCTTTTGAGTCTATTGAATATGGCAACTCTTTGGAGAAATATAAATTGGTCTCAGTGCATATTATAAAAATGCATTTGTCTCTAAATGGTTTCACATGAGACACAGTTTATTCCACAGGTTAACTTTCTAAATTAAATCCTTCTCTCAAGTCAAAACACTAAGAACCAGGCTTCATAAATGCATAATGGAGTTTTTCATTAACAACAAAAACAGCATAAAGTTGAGGGGTCCGCTGGGCAGATCTGAAATGTGGGAACAATTCATAAATGAGGGCCTAATATTCCATTAAAAAACCTCTTTGAGGTATCATCAGACAAACTTAAAAATTCTCTACCACTGGCCATTTCCAAGGGCAGATGCCAGTTTGACCACACATTTTAAACATGTGTCTGGAGAATTTCATGTAGCTGCTTTTAAAAACTTAAAGAGAACTGTATTCTTTGTTACCAAAGAAAGTTGGTCTATTGGGAGGATTTAGAAATGGAAAAAATGTAGAAAATAATCCACAAGTAAATACTAGGGCGGTTTCTATTTGTACCTATGCCTGTACTGGTAGAAGTCAAGCTCTTTCAAAGACTATACACAAGCGAGGCAGAATGCATTTTGGAAGAAAAGTAAAAGAAGGAAGCCATGACCAGAGGATGGTATAATAGGAAATGGAAGCCGTTTCACTGAGCAGCTGTTGCTAAAGCACATCTTCAGCTCAGACCACCACATGGTGACCCAGGCCCCACAGAAGAGCATATTAGTGGCCACTTAAAGGGACAATAAACCAACAAACCAAAATGATTATACTGTAACACAACTGCAGCCAGAGACTTAAATCTTTCATCCTCAGATAGAAGACATACTTGTTAGTTTTTGCTTTAATTATTATTTATTTTATCTTTTAAATTTAACTTTATCAGATAATTCTTAAATTATCAAATGATTTTTCCACTTGCCTCTATTTTTCTATTTATCTCTCTCTTTAAAGTTCATTATAACTAACTTTTGAACATCCTTTGTCTGTTTCAGAGAACAGGAATTTCAAAGTGAACAAACACGACTACTGTTAGAAAATAAAAATAATCATTGAGACTGGACTAGAGTTACAGGAATTGGCCCATGACCAAGACCACAGGTTGGCAGTCGCAAAAAGCATCCAGCCTGCAGGCCCAGGGCCATGCCCACAGCACCGTGGCTCCTATAGGAGAATGGATGGGACAGAGGCAGTGAGAGGTTTGTCTTTCTGGCATTGCCTGGCCCATCTGAAGGCAGGGGTAGTGGGCACAGAACACAGGAGAATTATGTTAGTGCCCTCATTGCAAGGTAATTCTCCCCTACTCTAGGCATGGCCCAGGGAAAGAGGAAGGGGAGACAGGTCATAAGCACGGGCTCCAAGACAACTGTGTTCTCTCTTCCCCAGCACCCAAGAGTTCAAGTATCTGGAGAGGCCAGGCCTGGGTCGCTCTTTCTACCACAGAAAGTCTGAAGTAATACTGTATACACTGTAGTGTGTTTTCCTCACCATGATATCTGAAGTGACTCTAACTGTAAACATCCACATTTACAGATGATGCCTCTGAGTCTCGGAGAGGACCAGGGGCCTACTGCAAAGGCTTTTAATAGGATTTTCATAAATGCAAAGGGTGCATTAATGACAGAGCCAGGCTAGAACCCTGTTTCCTGATCCCCACTCTGATGGTCCCTCCCTTGAACCACACTAACTCTCTGAAATCAATATGGTAAGAGAGGTTTATTGATTCTTCTTTTCATCGTAGTCAGGGGAAGGGGATGGACTCTAGTGAAGATAACAAGGACCCTGCTGTACCAGCAGCATATAAAATCCAACTCTGTACAGATGGTTTTAGCATTTCCCCTCGTGCTCCTTGCCTGTTCTTTTTCTTGGTTGGCATCCCACTGTGTGTGTCCTAGAGAACAAGGCAGAGCTGCCAATTGCCACTCTGGCTAAGGGGCTCCACGGTTTCCATTCAGAAGTAGGGATTATAATTCCACATTTGAAATTTGGTTTGGATTGAGTTTTGAGCCACAAGTCTCATATTCAAAAGGAAAAAAAAAATTCTCCACAAAGGCTTTTTTTTCACCTTTTCAAGTAGAAAGAGGAAAAAGTCTGAAACCCAAATTATTACAAATTATTATTGGTGATGATCGTAAGCACCTTTTTTTCAACAGTCATTGTTCTAAATGATCTAGCACTGATCAACTATCAGAATGACATTAGGAAGTGCTACTCTGGAATCTGCTGAAAATGTGAAACGGGCAGAAAACAAGCTCCCATTTCAGAGCTTCCGTATTGGACATACATTTCCAAAACATCTTCTAAAGACCAATTTATCCACCATTGGTCTCCTTAGTGGGATTTTGCGTACAAAAGTCTCTTGGGAACATAAATAGTGACCACTAGCTGAAAGAAATACTGTATATTAATTATTGCTTGTATAACATTTTAAAGTTTGAAAAATACTTTCCCTCTGTATGCTATATTTAGATCTAAGTGTCTTATTATCCTTGTTACAAACAGGGGAGTTGAGGCTCAGCTAAGTACCTTGCTCAACTTCTCACATAGCTCTTAAGCAATGGAATTGACTCAGGAGCATGAGTTATATTTGTGACATATCCATACTTCTCACAAATAATTTTTTAGGAAAATAAAAGCCTCTCACTATGTTATGTGACTGTGCAGTACCACCGGAATAAAAGCTTCTGAATCTGCTCAGAGCTAGACTTGGTGCCACATATAAGGTGGAGTGCAGGTATTTTCTTGAGGCCACAAAACCTGGGATTGGCCCTGTGACTGCCAATTCATCATTCACTAAAATTCAAATGGGTGAAAAGACTGGGTTTTATTTAAACATCTATTTCTATAGCCTTCAACATGTCCCAGTTTGTTACTGAGAAATGAACCAGAAATTAGGAACCAAAATTACCTCCTGCTTCTCTGAGGCCTGCTGTAGGACTAACACAGAAAGGAGCTAGGCTGACGCTACCCTATCATGCCTGAGTCAGAGGCAATTACAGGCTCCCTCTCCTCCATCACTTTAGCAGTTAATTCACATTTTCTTATAGCCATTCTCCAGGGGATCTTCCCAACCCAGGGATCGAACCTCTTTCTCCTGTAATTTCCCACTATATTGTGACCCCTTCTGAGCGAGGATTGTTTATAATCTAAATAGTACAGCACCTGTACAGGTTTAATGATCATTCACTGAGTGAATGAATATGACATTAGGGAGATCTGCCTTATGAATGAACTCAGAGACTCACGGAACATTTGTGCTAAGCATACCCACATGGCAGGGACCTGTCTGATTGAAGAGGTGCACTGGCTAGATTGATTTCCTAATCCATTTCTGGCCAGGAAAAAAAATGTTCTGGAATTAGAAAAATAACATTCTTGTTCATTTAAATTTTCTTCTTCATATCACAGCAAACCTTTGTTTTTAAATATGGTGCTGTTGTTTGTTTTAGTCTCTAAGTCATACCTGACTCTTTTGTGACCCCACCAGGCTCCTCTGTCCATGGGATTTCCCAGGCAAGAATTTGGAGTGGGTTGCCATTTCCTTCTCCAGGGAATCTTCCTGACCCAGGGATTGAACCTGAGTCTCCTGCATTGGCAGACAGATTCTTTACCTCTGAGCCACCTGCTGCTGCTGCTGCTAAGTCGCTTCAGTCGTGTCCAACTCTGTGCGACCCCATAGACGGCAGCCCACCAGGCTCCCCCGTCCCTGGGATTCTCTAGGCAAGAACACTGGAGTGGGCTGCCATTTCCTACTCCAGTGCATGAAAGTGAAAAGTGAAAGTGAAGTCGCTCAGTCGTGCCTGACTCTTAGCGACCCCATGGACTGGAGCCTACCAGGCTCCTCCGTCCATGGGATTTTCCGGGCAAGAGTACTGGAGTAGGGTGCCATTGCCTTCTCCATCTGAGCCACCAGGGAAGCCCAAATATGGTGCTAACTTTCCATAAAATAGAGAGCAGGCACACATCCCTTTCCAGCATTGGAATGTACTGAATCAAACCATTCATGACCTCTCATCTTTCTTCTGCGAACCAGTTGTGTGATTTACAGCTTGACAAGTATCAAGTAAAAATTTCATTTGGGGTGAGCATTTGAGAAAATACTATGATGAAGGGGGCTCTAGTTAAATTAGGCTGAAGGAAAGCGGAACACTTGTTACAGACCAGTGTCAAAAGAAAAGGCTTTCACCATAATGACCAAAGATGAGTCTCCTCTTTGGCCTCCAACTTGGTTCTCTCGTACTGTAGGGCTGCTCTACAAGTACTAACAAAACTTAGAGCTATCAAGAGGTGGAATGGGTCTGCTCTTCTGACTAGCACTTTTACTAGCATCTGTATAGCATGTGCTGCTTCCAAAACACTTCTACACACATTTTGTTAATTAATCCTCAGGAAAGAGGTATAACATAGTTGCTAATAATTCATTATATAGACTTTAACCTAGGTTAGAATCTAGGCTTCCTTGTACTTGCTACATGATTTGGGGAGAAATTTAACCTCCCTGAGCCCCAGTTATCATCTTAATAAAGAGGTAATAATAGTACCTATCTCAAAGTTGACTAAGATTAAATTAGATAAAGTATTTGGACAAGTGGCTGGTCTATAGTAAGTACTTAATAACACACCCTTATAAATGATGTAAATATTATTCTCATTTAAAAGACATCTCCTTGTTTCTGCTGCCCTGGAGAATTGTTCTGATAGGCAAACCAAGGAAGACCTTCTGAATCGAGTGCTTACTCTGCACCAGGTCTCAGGTATGCTGGTTCAGAGTCCTGACAGTCTTTATTTAGTCATAGCTCCCACTGACTTGAGTCAGCCTCCAGCCTATGTCAGGACCAAGCTTGTAGTTTCTCCTCATCATATGACTCTCTTCTGCTAGCTCTCTATGCTATCTCACACCCTGTGGTCCTGGACAGGCAAGACATGATACAGGCCACTGGAGGAAGATGTTTCATAAAGTCAGTCGGGACGATAGGTTTTCTTAGAGAGACTGTTTTTGGAAAAGAAATTCCTCCTTTCAAGTAAAATAATATTGACTGAAATCACTGAGCTATGCCAGAGACATCAGGGCATCATTATAAGAAAAGCCTTGACTAAGCAATGTTTATAATTTCAGAGTTGTTTGGAGTTTACAGTATAATTTATGCCATGTGTTCTATCATTAACAGTTTTTAAGACCAATCTTTTTTTTTTTTTTTTAATTTAACTGAACACAAAACACCCACTTGTGACATGGCATCTCCCATAATAAGGAAGACACACTCTTTCATTGAACTGGGAGGTTTCCTTTGGAAACCATTATTTGTTGGTTAGCATTTCCCTTCAGCCATCTAACTGGCTGGAGACAGTAAAAACAACTTAAAGAGTGGAGAGTTCAATTTACTTGCCCAGAATGTGTACTGTGAGTGGTGTCCTAGGCTAGTCTGGTTTGATGGTGGGAGCTTGCCTTGATTCACATTCAGGATTCAAGAACACTTCTGTGGTTGAGCAGAGCCTCTGAAGTATCTTTAAAGAAAGTCTTCCAGCCAACAAGGCAGTGCTGTTCTGTGTGGAGTGCAAGGGAGTTCACAGCTGTGAGGAATTGAGCACTGACTCCTATCATGGGGCTGCCAGAAGTTTGTTGAGCACGCCACAACACAGACCCTTGAAAGGCCTTGGTTCCTTCTCAGAGGTCTGTCTGTTTGAAATATAGGCTGTGTAGAATGAGTAAATCATTAAAGGGAAATGAACTAGTTGAACCTCTAGTGCAGCTTTTAAAAAAATCTACCAACAAAATTCTTTGAAAATAAAACCACACACACACACCAACCTCTGCCTTGGTTTCATGGGAGAGGAGTAAGACTTTAAATGGTACTTTTGCAACACCAGTGAAAACATGATTAAATCTACAAAGTGGAACTATTATAGAAGGAAGCTATTTATCTCCAATTTATTTCCACAGTATAACATGATCTCGTTAAGTACCAATGGTCCAAACACTTTGTGTGCTGATTTTTGGGGCTTCCCAGCTTACATAGGAACTGCAGACATGAGTAATATGGCTTTGGCTCTGCCAAACGTTAGCACTGGGAATACATGGTAACAGACATCCAAATCACAATCTGTCCCCTGAGTCATGCTCGCTGCCTCCCTCCTTCCCACCCACAACTACTTGGTTGCTAAACTCTATCTACCTCCCAGGAAATCCTCTAAGTCTTACCCTCCCTTGACTTACTTCGAGTCACTACCATGGTCTCTTGCAAGGAGTGTTTCACAGCCTCCTCGCCGAGTTCCCCGACTTCCCTTCTGTTTTCTTCCATTCTACTCTCTACGCTGCCCCATAATGACCCCTCTAAAAACACAAATCAGCTCATGCCTCACAAGCTCCAATCTCCTGTCACTGATCACAGGATAAAGTTCAAACTCCTTTCAAGAGCCTTTGATGGTCTGAGAATTTATCTGTCTGGGTTCTGTCATTGACTGGTGTATGTCCTTAATCTCTTCGAGCCTCAGCCTCCTCATCCATAAACGAGTATAATAATAGTACTGATCTCCAAGGCTGTCACAGGGGTTCAGTGAGATAAGGTAAGTGAAGCCTAAGATAATGGCAGACACAGAAGTGCTAAATGAATGCTATTATCTTTGTACACAGCCCTCAGCAACAGCCCTTACATTAAATAACTTGCAGTTCCTGGAATAGGGTACAATGTTTCATATCTCAGTGACCTCATTCCTGTTGTATTTATTAACTGATGTATCAACTGATTATTCACTCATCAGGTATTTACTGAACACCTGCACATGACTGTGGCTTCAGCACCAACAATTGATTGAGTGCTGAAGATATGATGGTGAGCAAGACAAAATAGGTACTAGCTCTCCTGAAGTTTACATTCCAAAAGTGAGGATCCAGACAATAAAATATTTTTATAGATAAACTCAATATTTTAATGCCTTTAGTATTATTTAATGGTAAATAAATAAATATGAAATATCAAACATAGTTTGATGCTTGAAGACAGTAAGGGTAATGGAGTTGGTGGCAGGCTGAACTAACTCTTCTTGGCAATCAGAGCAGGTCTCTCTGAGACAATGACAACAAGGAACTCGGAGGCACTGAAGTCACTCTAGTCCAAGAAACAATGTTTAATCAAAGTAAATGCCAAATAGACATATAAATTATTGGGTTGTATATTTTTTTTACAAATAGAGTTTGCTAAATGAACTTAAGCATAACTTTCCATTTCAAGAAGGTATTTTGAGTGTTTCAATTTAAATTGAATAGAACCCAGGTAGTTTGAAACATTTTCCAGCATTCCTACTTCTGAAGTCATTTATTGATTTCTTCTGCCATGGGCCTTATGCTACATTTTAAAGAAACAATGAAAAGAATACTGTGATGGATAAGAAAAAAGACAATCACAGTACAGTATAAGAATTATATGCAAAGTGCTGAGGGGCACAGAGGAAGAGGTATAAGACTTTGGCTTGGGAGACTGATTGGAAGAAGTGTGGGTTTGTGTCGATGATGAGTTCCATTTTGAACATGTAAGCTTGAGGTGACTGTAAAAAAAAAAAATTGAGTATAGATGTTGAATAAAAGCTTTAATGTGCAGATTTAGAGTTGTCTTGTTGCCAAAGATCTGTGAGTTATCAGCATGCGTATATGTGGCAGCTGAAGTAATGGAAATGAAAAAGATTGCTAACAGAGTGAGTGCAGAATGAGGAGAAAGCTGAGACAGACACTTAAGAATCAAAAGGGGGAGGATAGACCTCTGGAAGAGTTAGAGAGACAGTCATGTGCTATCATGGAGACCAAGACAGAGTTTCAAGTTGAAGGGAGTATCTGCTCTGTCAACTTCTACAAAGACATCAAGGAAGATGAGAATTTGACAATAGTTAGACACAGGCAAGGGCAGTAGAGGTAGGGAAGAGGCAGAGTGGCTGGTAAAGAACTGCAAACGATGAGAGAAGATAACTGTGTGGGGAGCTGTAAGGAATATTGGAAAGACTGAAGTCCAGAGAGGTGAATGGTTTACATTTCTGATAGACTTATTTGGTAGAATCCAAGCAAGAGTGTAGATTTCACATCTATTCAGGAGATTTCAAGCAGTAAAACTAATTCTAGTATGAAATAGAAATCTTAGTTTGGCACCAAGCCTATAGACCACTTCCACATCTGTCCTTTTCTCCCATAATATAAACACTACTGTTAACGAGCACTTCCATATGCCTGGCATCATGCATGTGCCCTCTGTAGATTTGGTCTTTGTGACTTGCCCACCTCTGGATACTCTAGCAAGTATAAAGTTCAGACACATTTTTTAAAAGTTCTTTGAAATAAATGAAAGAGGCTAAAATCAGAAGCCAAATACTCATCAGAAGGCACTTTGATATAAATTATTTTCATGTAGAACCCAGTTTCCTTTTTAGTGCTGCCCATATATTTGAGATATCACACCAGGCCTGCCCTTTCAAGGGCCAAGTCACCAGTCTTGCCCTTTGCCAGCATTAAAATTGCCCCACTATGTTGCCTTCATCCTGAAGGTGGCTATGAGGCTGCTGCTGTCCCCACTTTGGAGGAACAGCATGAAACAGCAGAGAGTGAGCATCAACCTGTAGACTGAAACATGACTCAGCTTGATTGCAGTTCAAATCCTAAACAGGAGATGAAACATCTAAATGATCTTCTAGCAAGACCCTAATTCCAATATGTATCACCCTTAACAGTCTCAATTTCCAACTGCTAAATGAAAGGGCACTGGGCACCACCTACATTTGTATATGGGTATTTTTGAGTGCCATTGTAAATGCCATGAAATTCTATTTATACTTCATAATCACATACAATGCTCAGTGTAATTTATACGTAGAGAGTGTTTACTTTGAAAAAAGAGAGCTAATGATTTTGTTTGATTACATCATGCAGTTCAGAAGAATTTCCAACAGTCAGTAATCCAGTGCACTTTTAATTTAGTCTAACACTACCTACTTTTATTCAGATTTGTTCTTTCAACATGGTTTAGTTAAAAATAAAATTTTTATCTGAGATGGTATATTTGGCGTAGGTCTCAACGACTTTATGAAAGGAAAAAAAAAAAAAAAAAACCTCAGTGACAGCCCATTAAATATTTAAACCAAAAGATAATAGACCAAAAAAATAAAAATGAAGTCATATTCAGTGTAAAGGACTGTACAGGCCAGGTTCAAGGGAGTGTGCTATTTTATCTAGTGTGCACAAATTCAGTCACTGCTAAGCAAAAAGCTTCTGTTCATTTAAGATTAGATAAATACCATTAAATAGCACTACTTGGTAGAATAACTCTTCAGTTCAGTTCAGTCGTGTCCAGCTTTTTGTGACCCCATGGACTGCAGCATGCCAGGCTTCCCTGTCCATCACCAAGTCCCAGAATTTGCTCAGACTCGTGTCTATCAAGTCAGTGATGCCATCCAACCATCTCATCCTCTGTTGTCCCCTTCTTCTCCCGCCTTCAATCTTTCCCAGCATCAGGGTCTTTTCCAATAAGTCAGTTCTTCGCATCAGGTGGTCAAAGTATTGGTGCTTCAGCTTCAGCATCAGTCCTCCCGATGAACATTCAGGACTGATTTTCTTTAGGATTGACTGGTTTGATCTTGAAATGCAATGGATAAGAATAACTCTTAGGGGATGATTTTTATGAACTGAGGCTTTGAGAGAATAAAGGAATCTTCTTTTATAGTAGAAAAATTTTTTAATGCTCATTTTGACAAAACCATTACAGATAGCCTTTTACTTCTTTATTCCCAAAGAATCTATGGTAGGACCCACGAACCAACTGGATAGAAGAAAAGCAGATAAATTTGAGACAGATTTACAAGGAAAACTAAGAAAGAACAGGTGATACTCTGCTTTTTCAGATGACCTGCATAAAATAATTCATGTTTCTACAAGTCTGAGGCCTGAAAAAACTGTCAGATACACAGGACTCAGGAGACACTGACAGCAAATCAACTTGAAGGAAAGAGGAGAGCCACATGGCTAACAAGACTTCAGGGAAGAAGAAGCCTCATAAGTCAGATAGTCTGACCACCAGCAACACGATTTTGGTTGGATGCTACAGCCTTCTGAAAGACATGCTGCTGCTGCTGCTAAGTCACTTCAGTCGTGTCCAACTCTGTGTGACCCCATAGACGGCAGCCCACCAGGCTCCTCCATCCCTGGGATTCTCCAGGCAAGAACACTGGAGTGGGTTGCCATTTCCTTCTCCAATGCATGAAAGTGAAAAGTGAAAGTCAAGTCGCTCAGTCGTGTCCGACTCTTAGCGACCCGACCCCATGGACTGCAGCCCACCAGGCTCCTCCATCCATGGGGTTTTCCAGGCAAGAGTACTGGAGTGGGGTGCCATTGCCTTCTCTGTCTGAAAGCCACAGTCTGCTGTATTTTCTTCCTTTTCAAGCCACTAGATACTTCCTACAAACATTAGGGTGGCAGTATGCTAACAAACCTACACTACAGTTCTGTAATCTGCTCCCTGGCCTAGAAGAATTTGAAGCCCCTCTATTCCCAGAGTTCCTACCATTGTTCACATCTTCCTGAGAAGTGAAAAAGGAAACAGGGAATGCCTACTATACTCTGGGCACTGTTAGATAGATCTTCTCATCTAATCCACATGGCAACCTTGTAAAGTGTTGTTACTGCATTTTGCAAATAAGGAACCTCAGTCTCACAGACATTAACCAAGGTTACACAGCTAGTGAAATGAGTGGCAGAGTCTCGGTACGACTATAGTATGGCTCCTTACAAAAGATTTCCTGGTGACTCAGAACGGGTCTGAGAACTCACATTTCCCAAAATTCTTCAGGGACTGATCAGGTTCAGTTCATTCTCTGTGGACTCAGCCACAGGAAAGACCTGCCCTTTGTGCAACCCAAGACAGAGACTATAGCTTTGTACAAATACTAGGGCAGTAGTCACTAACAGGTTCCCCAGAAGAAGCACAACTGCTTTCTCACTGCTCAGTGTTATTAATAAGAAACATCCCTGAAAGAAAAGAAAGAGGAAAAGGCAAATATAAGTAACTTCTAAAAATGCACTGGCAAACTATGCACAAAGAAAAAACATAGCTACAATATTAATATTAGACTAAAGAATTCAAGAAGAAAAAGCACATTATGAAATGAAAAGTAACATTCACAACCAGAATACAATATATTTCCCCAAATATTGAAAATAAGGTCTACTTGAGAAACATAGTAATATAGATATATATCTGACAGATAAACACATAGAAATAGCTACATGACAAAGAATACACATTCTTCCAATTGTGATATTTAATTGTGTGCCTGGCTACAATTACCTGAATACATCACTGAAAAAATTTTTTCTAGGCCTTACTTCCTGATTATAGTCCAAAAAGTAGACACCAACAATAAAAAATAAGGACAAAAACTCAACTGCTAGAAACACTTCCGTAATCTTCCTGCTGCTGCTGCTGCTAAATCACTTCAGTCGTGTCTGACTCTGTGTGACCCCATAGACGGCAGTCCACCAGGCTCCTCTGTCCCTGGGATTCTCAAGGCAAGAGTACTGGAGTGGGTTGCCATTTCCTTCTCCAATGCATGCATGTATGCTAAGTCGATTCAGTCGTGTCTGACTCTGTGCAACCCTATGGACAGCAGCCCACCAGGCTCCTCTGTCCATAGGATTCTCTAGGCAAGAATACTGGAGTGGGTTGCCATTAATCCTTAGCCAAAGTAAAAACAAGTCATTTAGACAGTAACAAAGAATCACTTCATATTAAAATTTATGAGATATGTCTAAAACTAAATTCAGATAGAAAGTTGAAAATTTCATTTGAAACTTACTCCTTCAATAATTTTATTATCAAAATAAACACTCTAATTAAATGGCTTAACTTTAAATATTAGAAAAATACCAAAATAAACCAATGGAAAGCAGGAAACATAAATTAATAAGGATAAAATATTAAAATAACAAAACAGAAAATAACAAAAAGAAAATATTAAAAAATGAAAAGACCCAGTCTCATTAAAAAGACAAAACAAAACATGAGATTAGCAGTGAGAAATACACCATAGATACTGAATAGATTTTAAAAACTATAAAAGAATATTATGTGTGACTATATAACAATCAATTTGAAAGTCTGGAAGAATCATATGATTTTTCTATAAAAAATATAAAGTGCCAAAATTGTTCTAAGAAAAGGTGGAAAAAAAAAAAACCCTGATAGACCCATAACCATATACCACTAGATTAGAAAGACAAAGACTTCCCAAAAGGCAAAAAAGATATGCCACAGAAGTATGTAGTAAGACTAAATAGTTTTGAAATTGAATTCTATTTAATCTGTCAAAACAGGTAATACTTATTCATGTCATTCCAAGTCACAGAAAAAGCTTGTAAACTCCCTGATTCATTTTAGGGAGTTAGCATAACTATAATCTTAAAACCTGATAAAAACACTACAAACCGTAGAATTAGTTATTGAAAAGTGAACTCAAATATAAAAAAAGGATCAATGGGAACTATATTTGCAACAAATATATAAGAATAATGTCAAGATCCCACTGTCTAACTGCTAACCATGGTGCTGAGACAAGTTAGGTGGAAGCACTCCATACAGTCTTAGTAGGAAATCCTGGAATCAAACTAGGAGACCTGACTAGGGTAAATACTGGAGTGTTGCTAAGATTAAATGGAGAAACCAAACTTTATTCAGAAGATTCAGTTATCACTAGGAACACTCTAAGTCTGAAGGGAACTTCTGGACAACCATATATAACACATACAGCCATTCTTTTTTAGATTATATTCACATATAGATCATTACAGACTATTGAGCAGAGTTTCCTGTGCTATACAGTAGGTTCTTATTTAATCATCTATTTTATATATAGCAGTGTGTATATGTCAATCCCTTGGGGTTCCCCTATGGCTCAAGCAAAGAATCCACCTGCAATATAGGAGACACAGGAGACTCGGGTTTGATCCTTGGATTAGAAAGACCCCCGGAAGAGGAAATGGAAACCCACTCTACCCCTGCCTGAAAAATTCCATGGACAAAGGAGCCTGAAGGGCCACAGTCTATAGAGTCGTAAAGAGTCTGTGAGACTCAACTGTGAGACTGAGCACACACACATATATGTTAATCCCAATCTCCCAATTTATCCTTCCCCCAACTCCTTCCCACTTGGTAACCATAAATTTGTTTTCTACATCTGGACCCTATTTCTGTTTTTTCTGTTGTTGTTATTTAGTCACTAAGTTGTGTCCAGCCCTTTGCGACCCTGTGGACTGTAGCCCACCAGGCTCCTCTCCAGACAAGAATATTGGAGTGGGTTGCCATTTCCTCTTCCAATAAGTGATATCACGTGGTATTTGTGTTTGACTTACTTTATTCAGTATGACAATCTCTAGGTCCATCCATGTCACTTCAGTATCTAAGATTACATTTTTATATATAGTTTAATATCATTAAAAGATCATTAATCAAGTAAAAAGAAGCTGTTGAAAAGTCTTGGTGGAGTAGCATTAAAAATATTTTACATGTAGCCATGGAGATATACAAATCAATTCATATAAATTTATCATAAAAGAAAACTTTACTTAGAAAAAGAGAGACATCCATCTTATTTGACCTCATCAGCAATATTCTCACATAATTTCAGGATCTTCAGGTAAAGTTAGAGGCTACTAATACAGCAGAAGACAACTACTATATATTAACTGTTCAATACTCCACAGACATAATTTCCTATCTTCCATGGGTCTGATAAATCAGCCCAAGATAAGAAATGCCTAAATAAATACTACTTGATGCAAAACAAAGTTATCTTAACTGTAGTATTTTTTTTTTTTTTTTTGCTAAATTTGGGGAAAAAAACACAAAGCTTTTAACTCCACTCCGCAAATGAAAGAAATACTTGACTTGTCAACATATGTGACTTACTGATATTTAACTAGTTTGAATGATAAAATCTATCCTCACAACTAAACAGGAGTCTCTTTAAAAATCTGTCAAGATAATAACACAGCACAGCTCAGGGAAATACAGCCATTATTTTGAAATAACTTTAAATGAATATAATCTATAAAAATATGGAATCACCATGCTGTACACATGGAACTAACATTATATTGTAAATAAACTATACTTCAATTTCAAAATAAATAATGCAAAAATATGCAAAATATTAAAATCTATAGATATGGAGAGCTACAAAAGACTGAATTTAGTAGGGAAAATTCAAATATGCTTTATATATTAAAATTTTGTTCGTTGATAATGCTATTATAGTCATTTTTAGAAGAATGTCTGCTCTGAGATGACATGTACTGAAGCATTTTGGGGTGGAGTGCCGTGATGGCTTTTTCTTACAAGTGGTTCAACAGCAACAACAAATGGGAGGATGAAGCAAAATATGTAAAAGTGGTGACTGTATGTGAAAGGCATATGGGTTCTACTGTACCGATTTTTCAACTTTTCTGAAGAGTTGTATTTTTTCAAAATGAAATATAAAAGAAGAAATGTGATTACAGAAAATTATCAGCCTTTGTCTCTTCTATCTTAGTATCTGAGTAGCTGGGATACAAGTCATTGACATACTTTCATTTTCCTCCATCCCCATTCCAATATTTATCTTCTTTGTATATAATTCTTAACTTTAATTAAGACATATCACTGTGCCAGTAAGAGATTGTTACAAACAGACATAATGATCCAGCATGGAAAATGCAGACAGACTCAATCCTTTTAAGCTGTTCAAAAATACTTAGGAAACACCATAGAATCTTGGTTTATTTTGTGACTTGGAGGGATACTTGGAACATTTCTGGAGTGGCTGCATGATTCTGATGACACATGTATTCTTGTCTTTCATCTTTGCTTTTCGTCATGTTTCAGGCAACACATGAAATCCCCAAGCCTGGAGAGGAGTGGTCTTATTCCAAGCCTGTGGGTCTCTCCTGACACCTACTGATTGAGGCCAGGAAGGCTGAGGATGACAATAAAAGCTCCCAAATTCTTGTGTGGGATGGGAATTTCCCACCGGAAAAGGAGGTCAGAGGCATCAAGATTTTTTGAAGTTACCCAGGCAATTTGTATGAAGCCAATTTGAAAACCAGTGCTTGTACTCTTGCCTGGAAAATCCCATGGACGGAGGAGCCTGGTAGGCTGCAGTCCATGCGGTTGCGAAGAGTTGGACACGACTGAGCGACTTCACTTTCACTTTTCACTTTCATGCATTGGAGAAGGAAATGGCAACCCACTCCAGTGTTCTTGCCTGGAGAACCCCAGGGATGGGGGAGCCTGGTGGGCTGCTGTCTATGGGGTCACACAGAGTCGGACACGACTGAAGCGACTTGGCAGCAGCAGCAGCAGCAGAGACTTGTTCCTCAGTGTGGTCTGAGATTTTAGGTGAGCAGAAATCAGTGCTGTGAAATTAGGTACCACGCTTAACAAAGAACTATTGATTTCATGGTATAATATATTATGAAGACCTCCCTTGAAAATTCAGGAAATATTGGTAAAGAGATTAATACTATTGGTTTCCTCATAAATTCTTGGCAATCTGTGGACTTTAAGCAAACAGAAATACATTTCACATTGCCTCATTATTACCACAGCTACCACTGCCCAATTGTTTCTTTTACCCAAATACACTGAGTAGGGCTGTGGATCTTTACTATTTCATTTGTCTCTCTGTTAATAGTTTTAGAGTATAAACTGAAACTGAACTGTAAAGAAAAAACAATTTGCTGAAGCTATTCTCTAGAGAAAATGCAATGAAAGGTAAGATAAATCATGAATACATTTATGGACAGCAAACAGATGATCTCTTTCCAGCACAGATGACATGAATTCAACTAATATTGGAGATAGGCCATATGAGCAAAAACTTTCCAAGGGTAGTATGAACATGATAATGAAAATTTTGTGCATTTTGCTTCTTTGGGTTTGTTGTGGTTGTTTCTAGGGCCTTCCCTGGTGGCTCTTTACCAAGCGGTAAAGAATCCGCCTGCAATGCAGGAGACCCTGGTTCGGCTACTCACTCCAGTATTCTTGGGCTTCCCTTGTGGCTCAGCTGGTAAAGAATCCACCCTCAATGTCGGAGGCCTGGGTTCGATCCCTGGGTTGAGAAGATCCCCTGGAGAAGGGAAAGGCTACCCACTCCAGTATTCTGGCCTGGGGGTTTGTTGATGCACTGGTACAGTGTTCTGAAACTTTTTTCCTACAGCAAATTTAACACTCAATGAAATAAATTATTACTCCAGTTTGACTGCTTCTGGCAAGAACAAGAATTTCACAAACCAACAAATGGCTGATTCAAAGTGTGTTTTTATGTAAAATATAAGGAATTGTCATTTAGTGAGGGCTTAATATATGTTAGGCATTGTGGTAAGTATCTTCATGTTTTTTTCATTCAACTCTCAAACAGTCCTATGATACCTACGTATCATCTACATCATTATTTGGAAGAGGAAACAGAGGCTTAGAGCTTAATTTGCTCTAAATCAGTCAATGAGACCAAGCTCTTCTGCTCTAATACTTCTTACAGAGGGCTTCCCTGGTGGCTCAGTAGTAAAGAACCTGCCTGCCATTGCAGGAGACACAGGTTCGATCCCTGAGTAAGGAAGATCCCCTGGAGAAAGAAATTGCAATCCACTCTCAGTATTCTTGCCTGGAGAATCCCCAGGAGAGAGGTTCCTAGAGGGTTACCATCCATGGGGTGACAAAAGAGCTGGACATGACAGTGACTAAACAACAACTTTTTACAATTATTGAGGATTAGAAATGTTCTTCCCAGTAGGATCTACTGATCTGAGCTGGAATTCTCTGAAACATTCTAGGGGCAGAAGCCTGGTCTATGGGGCTTCTATAGTTAACTCATCCTTGTCTTGCTCAGAAAGAGTTAACTCATCCTCATCCTTTAACTCATCCTTGCTCAGAAAGTTAACTCATCCTCATCCTTTAACTCATCCTTGTCTTGCTCAGAAAGAACACTAGTTGACAGGATCATCTCAACAGAAGGTGGCAGTACTTGGCACCAAGACTCCTTACAGTGCCCCTGAGTTCTAGGAAGTAGCCAGCTTCCTACTTAACAGGCCCCACTTCCTAATCCCCTAAACCTCTGAAAAGGGGGTGAGGTGTAGGGAAAGTTGCAGATATTAATAATTTATTGGGATAAGTCTTTTAACAGCAACAAAAATCCTGATTTCATGAAACTCAAAGATATGTGGATTTGCTTCTATACCACCCAATAAAACATACTGAGATAAAACAAATCACATGAAATTTTTGGTTTCCAAGTGCATATAAAATTTTTGTTTATGCTATACTGTAGCATATTCAGTTTGTAACAGCATTATATCTTAAAAAAACAATGTACATATCTTAACTTAAAAATATCTTATTGCTAAAAAAACACCATCATCAGAGCCTTCATAATCTATTTGCCAGTGGAGGGCTCTACCTCCATGTTAATGGCTGCTTACTGATCAGGGTGGTGGTTCTTGAAGGTTGGGGTCTTGGCAGCAATTTCTTAAAATAGGACAACAGTGAAATTTGCCACATCAATTGACTCTTCCTTTCATGAACAGTTTGTCTGTAGTATGCAGAGCTGATAGCATTTTACCCACAGTAGAACTTCTTTCAATATTGGAGTAAATTCTCTCTTGCTGCTTAGTCAACTCAGTTTATATAATATTCTAAATTCTTTGTTGTCATTTCATCTTCACAGCATCTTCACTAGGAGTAGATTTCATCTAAAGAAACCAATTTCTTTGCTCATCCATAAAAAGCACCTCATCATCTCTTAGTTACAGCATAAGACTGCAGTAATTCAGTTACATCTTCAGGCTGCACTTCTAATTATAGTTCTCCTGCTCTTTTTACCACATCGGCAGTTACTTCCTCTCCTGAAGTCTTGAATTCCTCAAAGTCACCCATGAGGATTGGAATTAACTTCTTCCAAACTCCTAGTCACATTGATATTTTGACCTCTTCCCATGAGTCACAAATATTCTTGATGGCATCTAGAATGGTGAATCCTTTCCAGGAGGTTCTCAATTTACTTTGCTTAGATCCATCGCAGGAGTCATCATCTACGGTAGCCAAAGCCTTATGAAACATATTTCTTCAATATAAAACTTCACAGTCGAAATCCCTTAATCCATGGGCTGCAGAATGGATGCTATATTAGCAGGCATGAAAACAACATTAATTTCATTTACATCCCCATTAGAGCTCTTTGGTGATGAGGTGCATGTTGAATATTCAAAATATTTAACAATATTTTGAAAGGAATCTTATTTTTTTTTTCTTCTGAGCAGTAGGTCTCAACAGTGAGTTGGCTTTGGAGGGGCTTGTCTTTTGTTAATTTGTGTTTTGCCACACCACTTGGCTTTCAGGATCTTAGTTCCCTGAGCAGGGATTGAAACACTTCGGTCATGGCAGTGAAATCATCAAATCCTAACCACTGGACTGACAGGGAATTCCCACAACAGGGGGCTTAAAATATTCAGTAAATCATGTTGTGATGTCCTATCATCCAGGACAGCAGTTGCTGTTCTTTATAGATTATGGGCAGAGCAGATTTAGCCTACTTCTTAAGGATCCTAAGACTTTTGGAATGGCAATGAACTTTGGCTTCAACTGAAAGTCACCAGCTGCTTTAGCCCCTAAAAAGAGAGTCAACTTGTAGTTTGAAATTTTGAAGCCAGGCATTGACTTTATCCTACCCAGATATGA
The DNA here is from genome assembly GCF_029407905.1 of Bubalus kerabau. Taxonomy (NCBI): domain Eukaryota; kingdom Metazoa; phylum Chordata; class Mammalia; order Artiodactyla; family Bovidae; genus Bubalus; species Bubalus kerabau. Next base: position 58,246,275 of record NC_073629.1, on the reverse strand, counting down.
GTCTCAGATGGTATCTTCTACTAATACAACGCTGCTTCATATACACTGAAATTCTGTTGTTTAATGAAGCCAAAATCATTAATTATCTGAACTAGACATTAGGATAACTTACTGTAGCTTCTACATCAGCACTTGCTGCTTCACCTTGCACGCTGTGTAATGGAGGTGGCTGTTTTCCTTAAATCTCATGAACCAACCTCTGCTAGCTTCAACCTTTTTTCTGCAGCTTCCACACTTGTCTCAGCCATCGCAGGACCGAAGGGAGTTAGGGTCTGATTTTGGATGAGACTTTAGACTAAGGGAATATCCTAGCTGGTTTGGTCTTCTTTGCAGACCACTGAAACTTTTTCCATAGCAGTAGTAAGGCTCTTTTATTCTCTTATAATTTTTGCACATTTACTGCAGTAGCACTTTTCATTTTGCTCAAAAATGTTTCCTTTGCATTCAAAACTTGGTTACCTCTTTGGTGCAAGAGGCCTAGCTTTTGGCCTGTTTCAGCTTTTGACATGCCTTCCTCACTAAGCTTAATCATTTTTGGCTTTGGCTTAGAGTGAGAGATTTGGGACTCTTCCTTTCACTTGAACACTCAGAGGCGATTGTAGGGCTATTAATTGGTCTAATGTTCAATATTATCATATCTCAGGGAATAGGGAGGCCCAAGAAGAGGGAGAGAGATAAGGAAATAGCCCATCGGTGGAGTGGATAGAACACATGATTAAGTTCACCACCTTATATGAGTGCAGTGGCTCATGGCATCCCAAAACAGTTACAGAAGTAATATCGGAGATCGCCGACCACAGAAAATCCTAACAAATGTAATAATGATTTTATATAAAAAATTTAAAAAAATACTGTGTCACCAAAATGTGACACAGACACATTAAGAAAACGCTGCTGGAAAGATGACACCGATAAGCTTGCTTGACACAGGCTTGCTACAAACCTTTAATTTGTAAAAAATGTAGTATCTGAAAAGCGAAATAAAGTGAAGCATGATAAAACAAGGTATTCCTGTATTGTCTTTGGAATATACAGTCATTCCATATTGTGAGAACAGTTGCTCACATACAAAACTGTGTATGTTTTGCCCAAGACAAAAATACTGTAACTTTTTAAACACATAGGAGTTCAGTTATTCCCCCTATATTTTTAAATGACTGAATCCCTTACATTTCCCAAGTCAGTTATGGGGGCAAATGTATAATTCCTATCAAATGGGTAATCAAAAATATTATTTATGACAAAGAGAATAGAAAATATCCATCGAAATGCAATCATAGTTTGTTAGTAAGACCTTTTGATCTCCATGTCATAGGAGCCTTACATTTAACATGTATGTAGTAATAGAACACAGAAATGCCCTCACAAATCCACTTCAGGAAAGAAGTCACCCGGTGGTATGCACCACAGTTTATTAAGCCGCTCCCCGACTTTCATATATGCCCAGGTCTAGGCAAGAATATGTCTGCATATACCCATGTGACTAGTGACTTTCAACAGATGTCCACATTGAACTGAAAATAAACAGTATGTCAAATAAAATTAAATATTGGGTTAATAAAATGTTATAGAAAAACCCTAATGAACTCTTTGGCCAACTCAACACTTGCAGGAAATCTTATTTCAAGTCAATTGGATTACATGCAGGAACATATCAACTCTTTAAGATTAAAAAATTAATAAAGCATTTATAATCAGCTCATGTTCCTTTCAAATGTAAAATCATTAAAGCTGACTATTTTTCAAACTCAAGTTACCCTCAGTATACCAAGATGGGAAGTGGCTAAGCTCATTCAGAGACAGAATCACCAATGCATGAGTTGTGAGCAAACTGAGATTCCTATCCTTGAGAGGCTGCCAGTGTGCAAATACAGGATTCTGAAATTCTTTTCACCTAAAGAACTGATTGCATTTCCAAAAGCAATGAGTTGCATTAGATGAGATGACAATAAACAACGGCCTTGCATAAGCACAAACCTAGGGTGGCTCTTGTACACATTTATTTTGTCTTAGATATTATCCTCAGTTCAGCATGTTTGTGTGTCAAACGGATGTTTGTGAAATGTTGTCATCCACTGGGAGTTAGGAGATATCAACATTGGCCTAACATTATATATATATATATATAATCTTAGAAGAGAACATTAGAATGTACATTTATATATATATATACACATATACATATATATATATATGTATCTCAGATGAATTCTTCAAGTTAAATACCAACAGTCTAAAAGTCAACATTTGTTCTCCAAATGTCCACATCGTTCATATGTATTTACTTAAAATTTTATACTTCTTAACTTTTTGAAAGAAAAGTGATGAATCCCTGCCGTGACACAATATTACAAAGCCTAAATGAATACAATAGGTGGTATGCTTAGATGAAAGAATGGGGGAACATCATGATTAAGGAAATCAGTTCTGTGGATAGACCTTAACAGTCTCCTAAGCTTTCTGTGGCTGCTTACCTGATCTGTGAAGTGGGCTAATTATTTCACAGGGTTGTTATGTAAGATAACATATGCCAAGTATTAGTACACTGCCTGACTCATCGTAGTAAATGCAGTGTTATCAAAAATCCTTATCAATAATTTTAATTCTAGAAAATGAATGACTGAATACTCAGTTTGAGTTGTTTTTGTCATCTTTGTGTGTGGTTTGAGGGGATTTCTGGTAATTTAAAGCCTTGCATGTCTTGAAAACAAGAAGATTTATTGGTTCACTCTCATCTCACCCCATGATCTCAGGAGAAACTTACAAGTTTAGGATTTTGTAGGTCTCCCAGTTTCTGTTTGCAAGCCCAATTCAATGCTTGTGTCCTAATTTGAGAAAGCTAACCCTGTTTCTAAAACATGTTGCAGAGTACCCTTAATGGCTTCCCCAATAGCTCAGTGGTAAAGAATCTGCCTGCAATGCAGGAGACACAGGAGTCATGGGTTCGATTACTGGGTTGGGAAGATCCTCTGGAGAAGGAAATGGCAGCCCACTCCAGTATTCTTGCCTGGAAAATTCTATGGACTTGGGAACCTGGTGGCTACAGTCCACAGGGTAGCAAAGAGTTGGACATGACTGAGCGTGCACATACACACACACCCTTAACAGGGAATGCTGCTGCTGCTGCTGCTGCTGCTAAGTGGCTTCAGTTGTATCCGACTCTGTGCAACCCCATAGACAGCAGCCCACCAGGCTCCCCCGTCCCTGGGATTCTCCAGGCAAGAACACTGGAGTGGGTTGCCATTTCCTTCTCCAATGCATGAAAGTGAAAAGTGAAAGTGAAGTTGCTCAGTCATATCCGACTCCTAGCGACCCCATGGACCGCAGCCTACCAGGTCCCTCCATCCATGGGATTTTCCAGGCAAGAGTACTGGAGTGGGTTGCCATTGCCTTCTCTGTAACAGGGAATAGAAGCTGTCTATTAGAAGCATCTTCTCAGAAACTTAGGGGAGATTCAAAGCCAAATCTGTGTAGCCCATGTCTGGTGCCAAAGGAACATTTTACCCACATGTTAGGTTTATTTGAATTATAACACAGTTTGTTCTGAAAATCAGAATCAAGATCCAAGGACACACTGATCAAATTATTAAAATTCACAAGATTAAAAAAAAAAACTTCTACCACACATTCCATTCAAAAATTCGTTCAGAAGTTTGTCTTGTTATCACACGTCCCATTTGGCAAGTTTTTATTAAGTCCAATAAAAACTGTATTCACTAGAGTTTAAAGCATTTAAATATGGCTGCTTTACATGGTTTTGCAGCCACAGCTGCTGCCAATGTGTTGACAAAAAATCATTCAGGAAAGCAAGTCTAAGAATATAGTTGGGATTGATATTCTCTTCAGGCCAGGTGTGCAGATCAAATGTCGAGCAACACTGCCAGTTCTGATGCATAATTAGGAGAGGCTAGGACATTTAGCACTTGGAAGCACATAACTGAGTAAAAAAAAAGTTAAGCACAATTTTAGAAGCTTAGCACGTGCTCCCTTCCACTGGTTTCCATCACTGACATTGTAGGACACATGGTGTTGTGCTACCTTCCCCCTTACGTGTGCATGTGCATGCTCAGTCGCTTCAGTCGTGTCTGACTCTTTGTGACTCCATGGACTGTAGCCCACCAGGATCCTCTGTCCATGGACTGTTCCAGGCAAGAATACTGGAGTGGGTTGCCATTTCCTCCTCTAGGGGCTCTTCCCCTGGACCCAGGAATGGAACCCATGTCTGTTGCATCTCCTGCTGTGCCAGGCAGATTCTTTTACCACTACGTCACCTGGGAAGCCCTACCTCCCCACTTCTACCTACTGCCAAACAAAATCAGATAATGCTATTCCTGCTTGTCTAGTATTGTACAGTTTACAAAGTACTTTCACATGCATTGCTCATTTAACCCTCACATCCACATAAAATGGAATTTGTGAAAATAGCAAGGAAAGCATTACTCTTCATATTTTAAGAGGTGAGAAAGGTAAAGTGACCTATACAAAAATGTAGTGATTAACAGATAGAAATACACCCAGAACTTCCTCTTGAAGTGCCCCAGTGTCAGAACAGCTACAAAATTAGGGCCACTCTGGGACTCAACAAACATCTGGAGACCTTTGGCTCACACCATTGATTGCCAGACCAGCTGCAGAGATATCAAGGAACAACATTTGAATTGGAATGAGCTTCAGAAGCCCACTCCTCAAGACCAGTGGACTGTGGGCTAATTCTTGGGATCTGAAAGGAAAATTGAATGTCAATTCTGGGGCATTGGATTAAAGTACAAGGATATATTCTACTGGGTGGAACTATGAGTATTTCTAATATCATCCAACAAAGTTAATAATGCTCATATCATCAACTAAGGAAAAAAAAATGTTCAGCATCTGCCTTTGCTTATAGATCTCAAATACTTCCAAACCATATGTGGATTTAACATGGATTTGATGATACTGTATAGCTGTTTTTTGATTTCTTGGTTGCTCTTTTTTTTTTTTAGAGAACATGAAAGACCAAATGAAAAGACCTAGTGCCAAAAAAATGTTTTAATTCATCTTTCTTTTGAAAACATTGGATTCATGAGCTCAATCTTCTTTTATTGACTTTATAATTTCCTGATGTTTTTACTTAATTTTGCTTAAAGCATATATAACTGGATGCCTACAAATTATTCTCATAACCTCATCCATAAATGACTCAATACATGGCAGGAAAATAGGTTTATATAAAAAATCTCCAATTGATGTCAAAATCACTAGATCTCAGAGCAATTTAAAAAGGAATTCTAAGATCCTATAGGAATAGAGTTGCATACACTCAGAGGTCCCTTTTTATTCCTGTAACATGCAAAGGCAGCAGAAAGAACAAGAAACAAGATTCAAATCTATTTTTGATAGAGCCAGGAAGTCAGACTCCAAAATATTTGTAAATTCTGCCAAAAGCAACTGAGTTTGCAGAGAAACCCCAAGGGGGCAAGCAGAATGAAGCCCAGGAGACAGAGAGCACAGCAGTGACAAATATCAGAAATTTACAACAAATAAACAAAAACAGTTACTGAAGTTAAGAGATACATTCTAAGAGGCAGGAACTATATCCCTTGTTTGAACCCAGAAGATGCAAGAACAGAGATGAATTGAATATCAAAAGAAGTCCCCTTGAACCTGATTGATTTAGAGAAATGGAGGAATCGAGAATAGCTAAAAGCCATACAGACAAGCTATATTTGCAGGAAACTTAGTGTCAGTTAATACGTGAAGACTCTGTTTTGTTAAAATTATTTAGTTTTGAAGATCACCCTGGTTTCTTTCCACCTTAGGAAAGTTCTACAAAAAGCTGATACAGGAAAATTCAATACATTCATGAAGAATGTATCCTTGTACAATACAAAACTTTGTATGTATATGAATCAAACTTCAATACATTCAATAAGGAAAATTTAATAAAAAAACACAGCATCAATACAAAGATGCTATACAAACAAGGAATTAAGTGGCAAATTTATTAACAGAGAAAACCACTCACCAGAGCAACACTGCCACAGAACAGGTAAAGTGAATGTAAAGGTTTCAGTTCAGTTCAGTTGCTCAGTCATGTCCAACTCTGTGACCCAATGGACTGCAGCACACCAGCCCTCCCTGTCCATCACCAACTCCCAGAGTTTACTCAAACTCATGTCCATTGAGTCGGTGATGCCATCCAACCATCCCATCCTCTGTCGTCCCCTTCTCCTCCTGCCCTCAATCTTTCCCAGCATCAGGGTCTTTTCAAATGAGTCAGTGCTTCGCATCTGGTGGCCAAAGTATTGGAGTTTCAGCTTCAGCATCAGTCCTTCCAATGAATGCTCAGGACTGATTTCCTTTAGGATGGACTGGTTGGATCTCCTTTGCAGTCCAAAGGACTCTCAAGAGTCTTCTCCAACACCACAGTTCAAAAGCATCAATTCTTTGGTGCTCAGTTTTCTTTATAGTCCAACTCTCACATCCATACATGACTACTGGAAAAACCATAGCTTTGACTAGACAGACCTTTGTCAGCAAATGCTGGCTAGGTTGGTCATAGCTTTTCTTCCAAGGAGCAAGCATTTTTTAATTTCATGGCTGAAGTCACCATCTGCAGTGATTTTGGAGCCCCAAAACATAAAGTCTGTCACTGTTTCCCCATCTATTTGCCATGAAGTGATGGGATTGGATGCCATGATCTTAGTTTTCTGAATGTTGAGCTTTAAGCCAACTTTTCACTCTCCTCTTTCACCTTCATTAAGAGACTTTTTAGTTTTTCTTCACCTTCTGGCATAAGTGTGGTGTCATCTGCATATCTGAGGTTATTGATATTTCTCCCAGTTTGTGCTTCATCCAGCCCAGCATTTCTCATGATGTACTCTGCAGATAAGTTAAATAAGCAGGGTGACAATAAACAGCCTTGACGTACTCCTTTCCCAATCTGGAACCAGTCCATTGTTTCATGTCCAGTTCCAACTGTTGCTTCTTGACCTGCATACAGATTTCTCAGAAGGCAGGTCAGGTGGTCTGGTATTCTCATCTCTTTAAGAATTTTCCACAGTTTGTTGTGCTCCACATAGTAAAGGGTTTCTATGAGTTAATAAAAACAATCCCCTCTATAAGAAATAGCCACAAAACAAAACTGAAAGACCTTAAGAAAGAAATGTTGAAAAAGATGAAGCATGAGCTGTAAGAACTGAGGGGAGAAGTAGAGAAATAAAATAAAACCACCACAGAAATTAGAATAAGACTTTAAGAAAAAGTGAAGAGCAGCATATGATAGGAAATATAAAAGGGATATAGAAGATAAAAAGAGAACAGCAAATACGGTAAAATAAAAATAAAGGAAGACCTGAGAAGGACTGAGAGAAAATGAGAGCTATAGATGCCAGGTATGGGAGATCCAAAATATACATAACTGCAATCCCTAAGGAAAATCTAAATGATGGAACAGAACAAACAGTTAAAGACATAATTCAAGTAAACACTATATAATGAAAGGCTGCAGACTGTGCCTTCACCATTTTGTGTTAATTTATCCAAAATAGTAAACAGAGACATAATCTAGTATATTTACCTGTCTTCAAAGATGAAGAAAGAACTCTTGGTAAAAAGATCAAATAGATTATACAGAATTAAAACATCAGAGTGATCTGAAATTTCTTCAGAGCAATATTTATCACCAGAAAATGTAACAAAGTCTAGAAAATACTGAAGGAAAGAAAGCAAGAACTGAGAATTTGACATCAAATCAGATTGGGCTTTAACTTTACAGACAACAGATTACAACATGAAAGAATTTAGAGAATACTGTACCCATCCTTACTTGCATAAACTTCTAAAGACAAAGGACTAGCCATGAGTTTTAATACACAGGACTGTAGAACTAAAACAAGTGTGGAGAGATTAGGGTGACAGAAGAGAACTTGGATACTGTACGTCTTAACAGAGGAGCCTGGCAGGCTACAATCCATGGGGTCAGACATGATTTAGCAACTGAACACCAACAAAAATTGGAAGAAAATGGAGGAAAATGTGGGAGGAAAGGGCTTCCCAGATGGTACTAGTGGTAAAGAACCTGCCTGCCAATGCAGAAGATGCCCTGGAGAAGGGCATGGAAAGCCACGCCAGCATTCTTGCCTTGTGAATCCCATGGACAGAGGAGCCTGCAGGGTACTGTCCATAGCGTCACAAAGAGTGAAGCAACTTGGCTCACTTGAGTGAAAGACATGACTGAAGTGACTTAGCACAGCTCACAATGGGAGGAAAAGCTCATATATTCTGTCGTGTAGTATCTGTTGTGAACGGATATCATTTAAAGATGACATGCTATGCAATATCTGTACTAATATTTAATAATCCAAAGGTAAATTCTAAAGCTAGGTACAGAGACAGGCTAGGTAAAGAAGGAAAAATAGGAAATATTTTAATTTTATCACTGCTCATAAAACAGGACTAATAAACAATGTCTACGTTTATGAGGAACTAAAAATATTATATGAAGCTATCATCACCAAAGTATTATCATAAAACATAACAGCAAACCTTTCTTAATCCCAGCTAAATCACACAGAGAAAGCAAAATGAAGGAAACAGAAAACAAGCCTCCTGCTCCACTGCCTTCTCTCTCCCCAGCCTGTACCTGTGCTTCCCTACAATCAGCAGACCGGGGATGAGAAACCTCAGGCCCGGCAGAAAGATGGTTCTGAATATTACATAAGCACCACCCAAGAGTGGACAGTTGCAGCAATACAGCCCTTTTCTGGGAATTCCTGAAGGACAGCAGTAAATAGAAATGCTCCCAGGGAGCAGAACTTTGAGCTGTGCATCTGGTTGTTCATGTTCCTTGGAAGGGGAAATGGTCAGACATGCAATTGTACACAAATTCATGGGTTGGCTGGTTGGTCAGAAACTTGATAAGAACATGACTGGAAAACAGGTAACAAGGAAAACTGGCAGAAAAGGTATATGGTAGATTTCTCTGAAGGAACAAAAAGCCCCATGATAATAGTTGTGTCCCATGTGAACACTTACCAAAGGGAGACCTCAGCAGAGAAAAATTATAATAATCAAGTGGATAAGGACCCATTTTACAGATGCCAATCTCTTTCCCCAGCCACTAGTGCCACTGCCCAGTGGACTCAGGAGCAAGGTGGCAGTGGTGGCAAGGATGGAGGTTATGCATCTGCTCAGCATCACAGACTTCTACTCACCAAGGCCAACCTGGCTATGGCCACTGCTGATTACCCCGTCAACTGGCAGCAGAGACTAACACTGAGTTCCCCAAAATGGCACCATTTCCTGGGGTGATGAACCCATTATTTGGTGACAGGTTGAGTACACTATATGACATCCCTTCTGAAGGGACAGTGTTTTGTTCTCATTGGAATAAATATTTATTCTAGATATGGATTTGCCTTTCCTGCATGCAATACTTCTGCCAAAACTACAATCCATGGTATTGCACACAGCACTGCTTCTGATCAAGAAACTCATTTCACAGCAAAAGAAGTGAAGCAATGGAAACATGCTCATGAAATTCACTATCCTTAACTATGTTCCCCACCATCCTAAAGCAGCTGGCTTGATAAAAGGATGGAATGAGCTTTTGAAGACTCAGTTATAGCACAAGCTGGGTGAAGACACATTGCTGGGGTCGGAGAAAATACAACAGAAGACTGATACACTCTGAGAAATGAAGGGGAGGGGAGGGGAGCAGAGAGGAAGGAAGGGAAGAAAAGAAAAGATTCAATCTAAAATCAGAAAAGGTAGAACACTTAGGTTAAAAAGCACTAAATAAGGCAAAGAAGGAAACTTTATAACTTTATAATACCAAGGGTAATTCACAGTAAAGATATAACATTTATGACTACTTATGTACCAAGTAATTAGAGGATACACAAGGAGAAAAAAAAACTTGTTAACAATAGGAAACTTTAATTCACTTCTCTCAGGCCATACTAGATCAAAAGGGGAAAAAAAGTAGGAATATGATATAGAAAACCTCAGCTCAGTTCAGCTCAGTCACTCAGTCGTGTCCAACTCTTTGCAAACCCATGGACTGCAGCACTCCAGGCCTCTCTGTCCATCATTAACTCCAGGAGTTTACTCAAACTCATGTCCATTGAGTCAGTGATGCCATCCAACCATCTCATCCTCTGTTGTCCCCTTCTCCTCCTGCCTTCAATCTTTCCCAGCATCAGGGTCTTTTCAAATGAGTCAGTTCTTTGCATCAGGTGGCCAAAGTATTGGAATTTCAGCTTGAGCATCAGTCCTTCCAATGAATGCTCAGGACTGATTTCCTTTAGGATGGACTGGTTGGATCTCCTTGTGGTCCAAGATACTCTCAAGAGTCTTCTCCAACACCATAGTACTAAAGCATCAATTCTTTGCCACTCAGCTTTCTTTATAGTCCAACTCTCACATCCACACATGACTACTGGAAAAACCATAGCTTTGACTAGACAGACCTTTATTGGCAAAGTAATGTCTCTGCTTTTTAATATGCTGGCTAGGTTGGTCATAGCTTTTCTTCCAAGAAGTAAGTGTCTTTTAATTTCATGGCTGCAGTCACCATCTGCAGTCATTTTGAAGCCCAAGAAAATAAAGTCTGTCACTGTTTCCACTGCTTCCCCATCTATTTGCCATGAAGTGATGGGACCAGATGCCATGATCTTAGTTTTCACAATTATTTAGACTGACCTGATTATAAATATCACACTGTACCCTAAAAATAAAGAGATTATTCCCTCTGTTTAAATGTCCATGAGACATGCACAGAAACTGAGGACATACTAATAAAAAAAAAATTTCAGTACATTTCAAAAAGTAGAAACAGTACAGATAACATTCTCTGCTGCTGCTAAGTCACTTCACTCGTGTCCAACTCTGTGTAACCCCATAGACGGCAGCCCACCAGGCTCCCCCGTCCCTGGGATTCTCCAGGCAAGAACACTGAAGTGGGTCACCATTTCCTTCTCCAATGCATGAAAGTGAAAAGGGAAAGTGAAGTCGCTCAGTCGTGTCCGACTCTTAGCGACCCCATGGACTGCAGCCTACCAGGCTCCTCCGTCCATGGGATTTGATCAATATGCAAATCTACAAATTAACACTAGGATCAGAAAATAGAAAGCCTGTATCTACTGGAATTTTTAAAAATTCCCTTAAAAAATTCTTGAATCCAAGAGGAAAATTTGAAGCTTAAATTGCAGAACATCTAAAAACATAAAACCATACATTACTAATGCAATTTTGAGAGGAAAACCACAGCCCAAAAATAGTTCTACTATAAATATGAGACTGAAAATACATAAATTTGGCCTTCATTTTAAGAAGTTAGAAAAGAATCAACACAAAATAAATGAAAGCCAAAGGAAGGAATCAATAAAGATAAAAGCAGAACTTAAGAAGTTGGAGAATGAGAACTAAAAACCTGGTGCTTTGAAAAGAGTCAATTAAATGGATACACTGTTAAATAACTTAGTCAGGAAAAGAACTTTTAATGGGTTAATAAACTAAGTGATAAAGGAGAAGTAACCACAAAAATGAAAAAAAGGCAAAATTTTAATAAATTGGACTGTTTTCTCAAAAATAAAAATACCAAAACTGACCTCAGAAAAGAGATCAACCTAAAGAGAAAATTTTCCATAAAAGAAACAGAGAAATTCAAAGACCTACTACTGCCTGTTGCCCATTTTCCCCAGTTGAAAAACCAGGTAGACATGACTTCTCATGGGACTTCTATAAACCCTTCAAACTACAGATATTCCCAGTGCTACTTAAAACTATTTTAGAGTACAGAAAAAGAATTTCAGATTGTTTTGAAACAGGTAGGACACTGGTCGTAAAATCTGACAAAGCACATGTAAGAGAAACCCATCTCCAATCTCATGTGTGAATGCTGAACAAGACTCCTAAATAAAGTTCAGCATTAAAAATAATAATGCATCATTTCCCAGTAGGATTTATTATGTCTGCAAAGGAAGTTCAATATCAGAAAATCTATTAGTCTATTGTTACAATCTATCAATTAGTAGGCATAAGGAGAATCATATAATCTTTTTAAACACTATAAAGGCATTTGACCAAATTCAAGATGCATTCTTGACAAAATTCTTAAGAAAGTATTTATCAATAGAGACTTCTTTAAATATTAAGATTTTTTAGTTCAGCCAAAGTCAGTACTATAGTTAAGGGAGAAACTCAAGAGCACCCCACATAGGAACAAGCAAGAATGATCCTGTCATCACTGTTATTTGACACATTACCAGAAGTACTAACCACGGCAGTTACATAAGAGAAAAAAATTAGATATGTGCATACTAAAAAGGAGATAAGACTATCACTACATGTAAATCATACAACACATCTACAAAACCCAAGGAAGTCAACTGAAACACTGCTATACACAAAACAAAACAAAACAAAAACTCAATAAATTAGAAGGTGCAAAATTAACATACAAAATGTTCATATACCCAATATTAATTAAAAATACAATGAAAGACCCTATTCCCAGGTAAAAGGGCTAAAAGAAATGTTCAAGGTCTAATACTGTAAAGAGAAATGTATTAAAACATTCTTTGAAAGACAAAAGGAATTCTTAAATTAATGGAAAGGCATTTTGAATAGGGAGACTCAACATCATAAGGATGTCAACCCTCCCTAAATTAATGTGTAAATTTAATGTCATTGGAATAAAAATAAAATCTAAGTTTTACTTTTTCAGAACGAAATCAAGTGATTTTTTAAATTTATATGGAAATACAAAAGAAAAGTCAAGAATCTCTGCAAAAGAAGAATACTCATGTGAGATTTTCTTTGTCAGATAAAGCCTCAGTAATTAATAAAGTGTATTACTGACACATGAATAGTTAAACAGACAAATGTAAGAGAATATAGTCAGAAAGAGAACTAAATACAAATACAGCTTTAGTATATAATAAATATGATACCTCAGAGCAGTGAAGAAAAGAGGTACCATCAATGAATCATCTGGAAACAACCAGGAAGCCACTGGAGAAAAAATATGGCCCGATCTATACCTTAAATCACAACCTAAGATAAATCCCAAATGGACTAGGAATTTATCCTATAGATACAAACACATAGTAATAAAATGACACTTTAATATTATCTATTTAAGCACTGAAGCAACATACTGACAACAACCTAAACACTCACCTATCGGGGGCTGATTAAATACACTCATAATACAGCTATAAAATGGAATCTTATAGTTCTGTGTGAAAAATATTTTTATATCAATATATTATATCAAAAGACCTCCAAGCTACATTAAGTGAAAGAAGCAGTAAAATGTATATAGTATATTATCATCTGTACTTTAAAAGAAGGAAAATAATAATATATAATCTTATTGCTTGCATATAAATAAAAGTCCTTGTCAAGAATAAGAAACCAATAAAAATGGGCACCCTCTGAGGGACTACAGGAACAAGCTGACTGAGGTCAAGAATGTAAGGGAAATCTTAGCTCTATACTTTTGTATACCTGTTGATATTGAAGCCAGATAAATGAGTACTTATTCCAAAAGTTAAATTAGCATATATTTTAAATGTTAATGTATATTTTGAATGTTAATATATATTTTAAAATCTAATTATAACCCAAGAATGAAACAGAATGGTCTGCAAACAATTTTCCAGCTAGAAGAGATAAATTTATTTTACTAGCAAATCTGTCCATAATTTTTTGTAGATAAATATCACTTTAAGAACAAAACGCATTTCTGACCTCAGGAGTCTCAAAATGATTCCTGCAGCCTAGGTCAGCTTCCTGCATTTTTATATACATGCTTATACCTCCCCTTTATTTCCCTGAAGCATTTATTATAATTAAATAATCAATTCATAATGTGTGTCTTTTAGTGTATGTCTCCCATCCTAAAAAGCATCACAAGGGCAGCAGCCCTGGCTGTCTTGTTTACCTCTGTATCTACAGTGCTGACACATAGCAGGTACTACATTCAGTGAAGAGTTGGTATGTTTTTAAAATCTAGATGTTTTATTTCTGTTTTATTCAGAGTCAAACTAACCATGGACATATTTCATATTGCTACTCGGATAGTGGGGCTGAGAAAAATCTTTTCTGATGTTCCCACTGCTGTAATGCTTCTTGCAAGCACACTTGATTTGAAAGAGTTACAGCAAAAGCCTATTTGCAGGGACCTCTGAGGTTTCAAAGGCTTGATAATGTGCTCTTGAATAAAGTTTTGGAATTTTTCCCATATCCGGTCACTCTTCCTTCTTTTACTAAGAGGTCTCCCCACACCCAGCAAGTTTTGGCCAGGCTGCTTCAGTTAGACATGATGATTTCCATCTTCCCCTGAATATTCAGAGGCTTTGAGTCTCAGTTTTCGCCGCAACTTTCTGCTTTGTGCCCTACAAAATGAAACTCTTGTCCCTCTATGTTATCTTTTTTTTCCTTCCCATGGCCTGGATTGTGGATACAGAGCAGTGTAGCTGAAGACAACTGGAGCAAACATCTGAGAGCCAGAAAGACAAGCCAAATGGAGCTGACAGCAGTCACCCCACCAGCCTGGGTCCTCCAACGTCCTTGTAGAGTACAACCCAATGACCTACCTTGAGGTTTCATAGAGAAAGGAAGCTTCTAAACAACGTAAGCCATTGTACTTGGAGTCACTTTCTTATAGTTGCTAAGCTTATTTCTTAAAATGGCAACAATTACTGGTAGGGTTCTTAGTTGCAGGATGTTTTATAGATAACAAAATCTACTCAACTAATTTAAGAAGAAAGCGGTTTCAGTTTATTCCGTTTCAGTTCAGTCGCTCAGTCGTGTGTGACTCTTTGCGACCCCATGAACTGCAGCACGCCAGGCCTCCCTGTCCATCACCAACTTTCGGAGTTCACCAAACCCATGTCCATTGAGTCAGTGATACCATCCAACCACCTCATCCTCTGTCGCCCCCTTCTCCTCCCGCCTTCAATCTTTCCCAGCATCAGGGTCTTTTCCAATGAGTCAGCTCTTTGCATGAGGTGGCCAAAGTACTGGAGTTTTAGCTTCAACATCAGTCCTTCCAATGAATATTCAGGACTGATTTTCTTTAGGATGGACTAGTTGGATCTCCTTGCAGTCCAAGGGACTCTCAAGAGTCTTCTCCAACACCACAGTTCAAAAGCATCAATTCTTCAGTGCTCAGCTTTCTTTATAGTCCAACTCTCACAACCATACATGACCACTGGAAAAACAATAGCCTTGACTAGATGGACCTTTGTTGACAAAGTAATGTCTCTGTTTTTCAATATGCTGTCTAGGTTGGTCATAACTTTTCTTCCAAGGGGTAAGTGTCTTTTAATTTCATGGCTGCAGTCACCATCTGCAGTGATTTTGGAGCCCAGAAAAGTAAACTCAGCCACTGTTTCCACTGTTTCCCCATCTATTTGCCATGAAGTGATGGGAACAGATGCCGTGATCTTAGTTTTCTGAATGCTGAGCTTTAAGCCAATTTTTCACTCTCCTCTTTCACTTTCATCAACAGGCTCTTTAGTTCTTCTTCACTTTCTGCGGTAAGGGCAGTGTCATCTGCATATCTGAGGTTATTGATATTTCTCCCAGCAATCTTGATTCCAGCCTGTGCTTCCTCCAGCCCAGCATTTCTCATGATGTACTCTGCATATAAGTTAAACAAGCAGGGTGACAATATACAGCCTTGACATACTCCTTCCCTGATTTGGAACCAGTCTGCAGTTCCATGTCCAGTTCTAACTGTTGCTTCCTGACCTGCATACAGGTTTCTCAAGAGGCAGGTCAGGTGGTCTGGTATTCCCATCTCTTTCAGAAAGAAAGGAGTTTACTTTAGTCTATTAGTAAGTTTTTGGAATGCCACGGAAACTATCTTGGATCATACACCACCCAAAGTAATGTAGCCAGAAGAAATATCCAGCTCACTACAGACTTATTCCAGAGGAAATCCCACCACTGTCAGCACACTATATGCTGCTGCTGCTGCTGCTAAGTCGCTTCAGTCGTGTCCGACTCTGTGCGACCCCATAGACGGCAGCCCACCAGGCTCCCCCATCCCTGGGATTCTCCAGGCAAGAACACTGGAGTGGTTTGCCATTTCCTTCTCCAATGCATGCATACATGCTAAGTCACTTCAGTCGTGTCCAACTCTGTGCAATCCCAGAGACAGCAGCCCACCAGGCTCCTCGGTCCACAGGATTCTCTAGGCAAGAATACTGGAGTGGGTTGCCATTTCCTTCTCCAGCACACTATATAGAGCACTCTAATGATATCATCCATTTCTTTGGGCTCTAAGCTGACTTGTTGAACTGTGAGAGATGAGCATGGGAGCTGCTCATAGAGCTCGACAGTTGTGTCTCTCTGGGCTGCGCCATGGTGGGCTCTGCCTGTAATGTACTGATCTTCTTAGCCCTATTTTCTTTCTGGAGTTAACATCTCTGTTAAAGAACTTTTCTGGAGTTAATATCTCTGGTAAAGAACTTCTGTTTCAGTCTGTTGAAGTGTGCTTTCAGTTGCTCTCAGTGGTATCACTGATGGCCCACGTCTTCTTGGTGTGCGTTTTGCTCAGTCACTCAGTTGTGGCTGACTCTGTGTGACCCCCTGGACTATAACTCGCCAGGCTCCTCTGTCCATGGGATTTTCCAGGCAAGAATACTGGAGTGGGTTGCCATTTTCTCCTCCAGGGGTTCATTCCAACCCAGTGATCAAACCCATGTCTCCTGTATCTCCTGCACTGGCAGGTGGATTCTTTACCTCTGTGCCACCTTTGGGGACCCATTTCTTTTTTAGAGGTTCCTAGAAACATGATTTTTCAATTTTTTTCATGGAAGGTTTAGCATAATAAAATGCTTTAAACAGTAGAATATAATTTTTCAGTAAGGAAGACTTATCCTATCACAATTCTGAGCCTAGTTACAGAAATGTCCCTGAGAGGACAAGATTTATGGTCAAAGAAGACATTTATGTCATAAAGTTGGCAAGGAGTCAAAAAAGATCAACATTCAATTAACATTCTGAGACATATGTGAATTGACTAGATACCAGATCTTGAAGCCATAAGCATTAAGACTTGTTCTTTCCTCCTTGTCAATTTAAACACCCAGAGCACTTTAGGAAACCAAAGAAACATGATCATTTATAAAGGAAAAAGGCTGGAGTGAACCTGTGCATTTTTATGTCAGGATAAAAATACTTCTGATGATAGATATTCTTTTGCATTTTTTCTCACGTTTGACTTATTTTAAATCCAATGTTTTCTGTAATTTTTATGACTTTCCTCAAAGGCACTGTGTTTTGAGTCAGCAAGGTATTTACTTTCAGAGATTTTCACTGTAGGCAGATTCTTTACCATCTGAGCCACCAGGGAAGCCCTATCTGAAAATTACCTCTTCCATATTTAAAACATTTTTCATCTCATTTTTATAAGAATTTTTTCTACAGTCTACTGTATTCTAACCTGCCTTATTAAACAAAAGATACTGTCTTCATTTGTTTCAATGAATATTCATCACCAGTCAGTGTTGGCAGAGTGAAATTCTAAATACTTTTTAAGGTTATTTTCTCTTCCTATTTTTCTGGCAATGACTTGTCACTGATACTCCATCATATATGTGGAAGTCATCTAATCTTTTCAAACATTTTTTAGAGCTTATCAAGCTTAGTTGAAGTGGTGTCTTAAGTGAAAACAAGCAGTCTATGAATGAGGGTTTCTAAATTTATGACCAACTTAGATAGCATATTGAAAAGCAGAGACATTACTTTGCCAATAAAGGTCCATCAAATCAAGGCTATGGTTTTCCCAGTGGTCATGTATGGATGTGAGAGTTGGACTGTGAGGAAGGCTGAGCGCCGAAGAATTTATGCTTTTGAACTGTGGTGTTGGAGAAGACTCTTGAGAGTCCCTTGGACTGCAAGGAGATCCAACCAGTCCATTCTAAAGGAGATCAGCCCTGGGTGTTCTTTGGAAGGATTGATGCTAAAGCTGAGACTCCAGTACTTTGGCCACCTCATGCGAAGAGTTGACTCATTGGAAAAGACTCTGATGATGGGAGGGATTGGGGGCAGGAGAAGAAGGGGACGACAGAGGATGAGATGGCTGGATGGCATCACCAACTCGATGGATGTCAGTTTGAGTGAACTCCGGGAGATGGCGATGGACAGGGAGGCCTGGTGTGCTGTGATTCATGGGATCGCAAAGAGTCGGACATGACTGAGAGACTGAACTGAACTGAAGTTTACCTAGCTAGGAAGGAATATAATTACTCTGGTAAGTTAGAATGCTATGGTTTTGTCAAAGCCATTCCAACATGCTTTTCAAAAACCTTTTGGGTACATATCCATGCACCAGAGACTTGAGAACTGCAGAAATCTGACCGCCAAAAGAGTGGTTTTACTATGCTTTTAGTTATGATCTTTTTTTAAAAAGTTTTCTTGATGTATAATTGACATACAATAAGCCACATAGGGGCTTCCCTGTTGGTTCAGTGGTAAAGAATTTGCTTGATAATGCGTAAGACTTGGGTTCGACCCCTGGGTCAGGAAGATCCAATGGAGAATGAAATGGCAACCCACTCCAGTATTCTTGTCTGGAGAATTCCATAGACAGAGGAGCCTGGTGGGCTACAGTCCATGGGGTCTCAAAGTTGGACACAACTTAGCGATTACACAACAACAACAAAAAGCTATGTATTTTAAAGTGCACACACACAGTTTTGATATATGTATACATCCATGAGTCTAGCATCACAATCAAGACAATCAACATGTCTATCATCCCCAAAAGTCTCCTCTATTTCTAGTTTAAGCCTAAAATCCAGATATTCAGGAAACCACTGATCTCCTAATGCCACTATAGATTGATTTGCATTTTCTAGAATTTTAATTAATGTAATTATATAATATGTATTATTTTTTGGTCATTTTTTCCACTCAGCATAATTACTCTGAGACCCATCCATGCTGTATCATGCATCAACAATTCATTCCTTTTCATTGCTGAAGAGTAGTGCATCATATAACCATACCACAGTATATCTATTCATCTCTTTATAGACATTTGGGTTGTTTTCAGTTTTTAAGCTATTACTAATAAAGCTGCTACATTAGTGTCTGTACAGTGTTATGGACTGAATTATATTCCCCTAAATTTTACATGTTGAAGTCCTAAGCCCCATTACCTCAGAATATGACATGATATTCAGAAACAGAGACTTTCAAGAGGTGACTAAATTAAAATGAGGCCAACAGGGCAGGTCCTAATCCAATCTGGCTGCTGTCCATGGAGAGACATCAGGGAAGGGCATGCACAGATAAAAGACTGAATGATGGCACAGTGAGAAGGAGTCCAGTATACCAAATATATACATTGTTCTTTTATAGGTCTTGCTTTCAGTGATGTATCTAAGAGATCTTTCCTTAATCCAAGGCAGCAAAAATTTTCTCCCCACACTTTCTTTTAGAAGTTCTATAGTTTCAGGTTTTTCATCTAGGTCTATGATCCATTCCTAGTGAATTTTTAAAAATGGTATAAAATGTGGACAGAGGTTTCTTTTTTTCCCCCTCACCATTTGTTTAAAAATCTGCAAATCAGTTGTCAGAAAAATTGTGGGCCTGCTTCTGGACTCTGTTTTGTGCCATCGGTCTAATTCTTTATCATTACACTAGGGCCATACTCTTGATTGCTACCCTGTATTAATCTTTAAATCAAACAGTGTTGGTCCCCAACTTTATTCCTTTTCAAAGTTGTTTTGGCTAGTCTATTAATAGGTCTTTCACAATCAATATGAATTTTAGAATTAGTTTATCAATTTCTACAAAAGATTATGACAGATTACATTAAATTTTTAGAGTCAGTTTCAATTCGCTGACTTGTTTTCCCACTGTGGTTCATGTTTTCCTGTTTATTTGCACAGTAAGTTTGTAACTAGCAGATATTCTAAACTTTATGTTGTTGGGTGGTATATATTTTTGTGTTCCTTTAAATATTCTAGAGCTTTGTTCTGGGATGCCAGTTAAAGTGCTTGGAAACAGCTTTACTGTTTTCACATCTTGTTAGACTAGCTCAGAGCAATGATCAGTCTAGAGTAGCTTGTTCCCTTCCACTGAGGCAAGACTTTTCTGTCCTGTACCCAGTGTCCTGTGAATTCTGAGGTTATCCGGTCTGGCTAATGGGAGTGATAACTCTTTTCTGCCCTGTGTGAGCACCAGGCACTGTTACCTCTAATACGTTTACATGTTTCTTTCTCCAGCCCCAGCTACTCTCCTCACAGGCAAAGCTAGTCAGTACTCAGCTGAAAACCTGAAGGGAACTCTCTGCAGATCTCTTCAGTCCTCTCTCTGTGCAGCTCTCTCCTGTCCAGAACCCTGTCCTGTGAACTCTAGACATCTTAGTCCCCTGACTCTCAGCTGTATCTCCCCAATTCAGAGTCCACTGTACTTTCCTGAGCTCCCCTTCCCAGGACTGTGGCCTGAAAACTGTCTTAAGTGGTGAGCAGAGTAATTATAGGGCTCATCTTATTCTTGTTTCCTGTCTCTCGGGGATCACAGTCCTTTGCTGCCTGATGCCCAGTGTCTTGAAAACCACTGTATCCTATATCTGGTCCTTTTACATTGATTGGTTGTTTCTGATAAGTAGGACAGAATAGTCCATATTACTTCCTTTAATTCAGAAGTAGATGTTCCCACTAGCCTTTCTGACCATTGTGTCCAGTCAGCAAAAACAAGACTGGGAGCAGACAGTGGCTCATTCATGTCATGAACTCCTTATGGCAAAATTCAAACTTAAATTGAAGACAGTAGGGAAAACCACTAGACCATTCAGGTATGGCCTAAATCAAATCCCTTATGATAATGCAGTGGAAGTGACAAACAGATTCCAGGGATTAGACCTGATAGACAGAGTGCCTGAAGAACTATGGACAGAGGTTTGTGACATTGTACAGGAAGAAGTGATTAAGACCATCCCCAAGAAAAAGAAATGCAAAAAGGCAAAATGGTTGTCTCAGGAAGACTTACAAATAGCTGAGAAAAGAAGCTAAAGGCAAAGGAGAAAAGGAATGATACCCATTTGAATGCAGAGTTCCAAAGAATACCAAGGAGAGATAAGAAAGCCTTCCTCATTGATCAATGCAAAGAAATAGAGGGAAACAATAGAATGGGAAAGACTAGAGATCTCTTCAAGAATTACAGATACCAAGAGAACATTTCATGCAAAAATGGATACAATAAAGGACAGAAATCGTATGGACCTAACAGAAACAGAAGATATTAACAAGAGGTGGCAAGAATACACAGAAGAACTATCTTAAAAAGATCTTCATGACCATGATGATGTGATCACTCACCTTGAGCCAGACATCCTGGAATGGGAAGTCAAGTGGGCCTTAGGAAGCATCACTATGAACAAAGCTACTGGAGGTGATGGAATTCCAGTTGAGCTATTTCAAATCCTAAAAGATGATGCTGTGAAAGTGCTGCACTCAATATGCCAGCAACTTTGGAAAACTCAGCAGTGGCCACAGGACTGGAAAACGTCAGTTTTCATTCCAATCCCAAAGAAAGGTAATGCTGAAGAATGCTCAAACTACCATACAATTGCACACATTTCACACACTAGTAAAGTAATGCTCCTAATTCTCCAAGCTAGGCTTCAACAGTACATGAACAGTGAACTTTCAGATGTTCAAGCTGGATTTAGAAAAGGCAGAGGAACCAGAGATCAAATTGTAAAACATCCATTGGATCATTGAAGAAGGAAGAGTTCCAGAAAAGTATCTACTGCTTTATTGACTACACTAAAGCCTTTGACTGTGTGGATCACAACAAACTATGGAAAATTCTGAAAGAGATGGGAATACCAGACCATCTGACCTGCCTCTTGAGAAATCTGTATAGGTCAGGAAGCAACAGTTAGAACTGGACATGGAACAGCAGACTGGTTCCAAATAGGGAAAGGAGTATGTCAAGGCTGTATATTGTCACCCTGCTTATTTAACCTATATGCAGAGTACATCAGAGAAGGAAATGGCAGCCCACTCCAGTATTGCCTGGAGAATCCTGTGGATGGAGGAGCCTGGTAGGCTGCTGTCCATAGGGTCGCACAGAGTCGGACATGACTGAGGCGACTTAGCATTCATGCATGTGTTGGAGAAGGAAATGGCAACCCACTCCAGTATTCTTGCCTGGAGAATCCCAGGGACAGAGGAGCCTGGTGGGCTGCAGTCTATGGGGTAGCACAGAGTCAGACATGACAGAAGCAACTTAGCAGCAGCAGCAGCAGAGTACATCATGCGAAATGCCAGGCTGGATGGAGCACAAGCTGGAATCAAGATTGCTGAGAGAAATATCAATAACCTTAGATATGCACATAACACCACCCTTATGGCAGAAAGTAAATAAGAACTAAAGAGACTCTTGATGACAGTGAAAGAGAAGAGTGAAATAGTTGGCTTAAAACTCAACATTCAGAAAACTAAGATCACTTCTTGGGAAATAGATGGGGAAACAATGGAAACAGTGAGAGACTTTATTTTGGGGGGCTCCAAAATCACTCACTGCAGATGGTGACTGCAGCCATGAAATTAAAAGACGTTTGGTCCTTGGAAGAAAAGCTATGACCAACCTAGACAGCATATTAAAAAGCAGAGACATTACTTTGCCGACAAATGTCTGCCCAGTCAAAGCTATGGTTTTTCTAGTAGTCAGGTATGGATGTGAGAATTGGACTATAACGAAAGCTGAGCGCAGAAGAATTGATGCTTTTGAACCATGGTGTTGGAGAAGACTCTTGAGAGTCCCTTGGACTGCAAGGAGATCCAACCAGTCCATCCTTAAGGAAATCAGTCCCAAATATTCACTGGAAGGACTGATGCTGAAGCTGAAACTCCAATACTTAGGCCACCTGATGTGAAGAACTGACTCATTGGAAAAGACCCTGATGCTGGGAAAGATTGAAGACGGGAAGAGAAGGGGACGACAGAGGATGAGATGGTTGGATGGCAACACCGACTCAGTGGACTTGAATTTAAGCAAGTTCTGGGAGTTGGTGATGGACAGGGAGGCCTGGCATGCTGCAGTCCGTGGGGTGGCAAAGAGTCGGACACAACTGAGCGACTGAACTGAACTGAACTTTAAGGCTATACAGGTAATGTATGCTTATTTTTTTTTAAGTTTATTTATTTTTAGTTGAAGGATAATTACTTCACAGTATTGCATTGGTTCCTGCCAAACATTAACATGAATCAGTATACAATTCAGGTAATACATTTTTTAAAAAATTATATCATTAATCAAAACTTTTTAGTCAAAGATTAGCTATTCTAATTCACTATTTTTCTTACATCATTTGGAACTATGTCTTTTGATTCTAACTGACACAGAATTCCTTTTTCACCTGTAGCAAACAGTGTTAATAATAAGGGAAATGATTGAATTAGCACTGGACAATACACTCTTCCTCTCCCCAGGTGCCTATTCTGATGGATGGGTTATGGCCGCTAGATTGTGTTGACTCACAGGTAGAAACTTATTTGTTACCACTTGACCAACAACTGATAATGAGTAAAGAGAAAAAAGTTTTAAACTAAGAAGACACTTTAAATTTGGGTTAGAGTGCTAAAACATAGATTAGCTTAAACAATCCATTCTATCTAGATTTATTTTTAATGGCAAAGTTGTACATGGTCAATTTCACCACATTTTTAATCTCTATCTAGGGGCTTCCCCGGTGGCATTAGTGGTAAAGACCCTGCCTGCCAATGCAGGAGACACAAGAGAGGTTCGATCCCTAGGTCAGGAAGATCCCTGCAGTAGAAAATGGTATCATACTCCAGTATTCTTACCTGGGAAATCCTATGGGCAGCGGAGCCTAGCAGGCTACAGTCCATGAGACCATAGAGTTAGTCACGACTGATGTTTATATATCCTTCATCACTCATAATATTTGCATTTGTATTTTTTGCTTTTATTTCTGCCCCCCAATTTTTTAAATAAAAAACCTAAAAGTTAAAAAAATTTCAGTCCATCTCAGTCACCTAATTCCAATCCACAAGAATTTGCTAAAGTGATGCAGGAGAGAAAGTATAGGAAACTGAGTCTGGAGGGCAAGAGGGACAGAAGTCTTAGCTAGGCTTGCCTGAGCCTCTCTCCTTTCCCAGGGCCTGCATTTCCTCAAGCCTTGCTGATGCTCCTCTCCTTATTTTACCCACTAAGCTGAGCAATGGGCTCCCCAGGACCATGGCCTTGAGCTTTCCTACAAGCATATACATATACAACACTGGCTGGGCCACCTTCAGTATCAGGATAGTCTCCTTTCCTCACAACAAGCCTGCCATGGAGGCATGATTAGCCTCACTTTCCTAACAAGAAAACTCAGGCCCAGGTAGGTGGAGTAATGAGTCCAAGGTCATGTGTCTAGTGACTGCCAGGGGCCAGATTCAAACTCCAGTCTGCCTGGCAACAAAGCCTTTGCCCCACTCCAGACATCACTGCTTTCCTGCCATCCACCTCTCCACTAGCTGTCCTGTACCCAACCCAGAACATTCAGATATCAGAAGCCAGCACCTGAACCACACAGGAACATTTACCAGGAGTCAAGCCACATATTCCCCAGACACCTCACATCCTATCTGATCATCATTTTCCCTCAGAGCAGTCTTAGCATGCTACAAATAGGAAATGATCCAGGATGAGTGGTTTCTGGGGTCCCAGCAAGGCTCCCTTTTTCAGAAGTGCTTTCTTAACACTTTGCTTTCTGGTGATTGAAATTCCTTTTTTTTTTTTTTGAGCTTCCTAAGTCGAATCCTAATGATGAAGCTTGGCTAATCAACAGAATCATTCAGGAAGCTTTTTATTTTTTATACAATGAAACAGCTCATTGGTCTCTCCATTTATTTACAAAAATGTTTATTGTAAAATGTTAAATAATATATTAAGATACCGAAAAATAAAACTCACCTGAAATTCTACCCTGAGATATCCATCAATGACACATCAATGATCTTATAAAAGTATGTTTCATGAGATCTTATCACACATGCTATTTTTATTGCTACCTCTTTTAAAGAGAGGAGGTTGCCTTCTTACTCCAACTCTGTCCACTGTTACCCAGTCTTCAGCCCCAGTCATCAGTGTTAACAACCATCTCCATATTCATCGATCACATGCAAATATACAGACAGGCATAGACTGATGATGGTGATAATGATGATGATGATGGCAGGTTTAAAAGGGAGATTTAGTATTTTAAGTTTATCCTTTAAAAAAAATAAATCATACTCAAAATGGATTAAAGATCTAAACGTAAGACCAGAAACTATAAAACTCTTAGAGGAGAACATAGGCAAAACCCTCTCCGACAT
This sequence comes from Bubalus kerabau, assembly GCF_029407905.1. Lineage (NCBI taxonomy): Eukaryota > Metazoa > Chordata > Mammalia > Artiodactyla > Bovidae > Bubalus > Bubalus kerabau. The sequence continues at coordinate 58,220,932 of NC_073629.1, read as the reverse complement.
AAATCACAGCAGGATCCTCTATGACCCACCTCCCAGAATATTGGAAATAAAAGCAAAAATAAACAAATGGGATCTAATTAAACTTAAAAGCTTCTGCACAACAAAGGAAACTATAAGCAAGGTGAAAAGACAGCCTTCAGAATGGGAGAAAATAATAGCAAATGAAGCAACTGACAAACAACTAATCTCAAAAATATACAAGCAACTCCTACAGCTCAATTCCAGAAAAATAAATGACCCAATCAAAAAATGGGCCAAAGAACTAAACAGGCATTTCTCCAAAGAAGACATACAGATGGCTAACAAACACATGAAAACATGCTCAACATCACTCATTATCAGAGAAATGCAAATCAAAACCACTATGAGGTACTATTTCACGCCAGTCAGAATGGCTGCGATCCAAAAGTCTACAAGCAATAAATGCTGGAGAGGGTGTGGAAAAAAGGGAACCCTCTTACACTGTTGGTGGGAATGCAAACTAGTACAGACACTATGGAGAACAGTGTGGAGATTCCTTAAAAAAACTGGAAATAGAACAATCCCACTGCTGGGCATACACACTGAGGAAACCAGAATTGAAAGAGACACGTGTACCTCAATGTTCATCACAGCACTGTTTATAATAGCCAGGACATGGAAGCAACCTAGATGTCCATCAGCAGACGAATGGATAAGAAAGCTGTGGTACATATACACAATGGAGTATTACTCAGCCATTAAAAAGAATACATTTGAATCAGTTCGAATGAGGTGGATGAAACTGGAGCCTATTATACAGAGTGAAGTAAGCCAGAAAGAAAAACACCAATACAGTATACTAACGCATATATATGGAATTTAGAAAGATGATAACAATAACCCTGTATACGAGACAGCAAAAGAGACACTGATGTATAGAACAGTCTTTTGGACTCTGTGGGAGAGGGAGAGGGTAGGATGATTTGGGAGAATGGCATTGAAACATGTATAATATCATATATGAAACGAGTCGCCAGTCCAGGTTCGATGCACAATACTGGATGCTTGGGGCTGGTGCACTGGGACAACCCGGAGGGATGGTATGAGGAGGGAGGAGGGTTCAGGATGGGGAACACATGTATACCTGTGGCAGATTCATTTTGATGTATGGCAAAACCAATACAATACTGCAAATTTAAAAAATAAAATAAAATTTAAAAAAAATTAAAAAAAATCATTTACATTTCTCTGACTTGATTTTCTTGTTTAATAATACCTCATGGGAATACCTTAGTCATCTTTTTAAAAATTTTTAATTGGAGTAAAATTGCTTTAAAATACTGTATTAGTTTCTGCCTTTCAACATTGTGAATCAGTCATAATTATATATCTATTTCCTCTCTCTTGAGCCTCCCTCTGCATTTGAGTTTTCTCTCTTTCCTTTTCTTGGTCAGAACTCACCGAACACTTATCTATTTTAGTGGACTTTTATAAAAACTGCCTCTTAACATTACTCATTATTTTTTGTTTGCCTCATTGCTTTCATGTTTCATTTCTGCTTTTTATCTTTCTATTGCAATTTTGTTCAATTTCTGGGATCTTTTTTCTTCAGACAAAAGCATAGTTTGTTTCACTTCAATTACAATCATTCTACCTTCTATCTCTACTGTTTTCCTGCTACAACTAATATCCAATATCTAAAAAGCTTCTCTCTGGAGAGAGAGAGTTAAAATCAGTAATTTGGCAGACATATATACAAAAGAGACAACATAAGCTTCATGAGCATACAACTGTTCACAAGGGCAGGTTCTGTGCTCTAAAATATTTAATGAATAAACAAACATACCTGTCCCTGCCAAACATTTCTTCTGCTCTTGTCTCTGTACCTAGAATGCCATTTCCCATTTTTGCTAGGTAAATGTGTGTTAATTCTTCAACACTGGCTCTAGGTCAATTTGCCAAAAGTCAGGTGCAGAAAGCCAAGACTTTCCACGAGGTCAATTTGCCAATTTTTCTTATTCCTTTGAACTATTTATAAAGTTTACAACAATTCATATTGGATGGGATAGTTTTAAGAGCTTTTTAAAAATAATGTAAACTTGTAGTTCACCAGTTTCATTTTGTTTTCATAACAGCATTTCAAGGAATGTTTAATTTGTCTCTAACCAGATTCCTGCTGCTGCACTTGGAAAAAGCAGGGACAGAGAAAGGGGACTTTTACTAGGAGCAAGATGAAGATGAGGGTCAGTATATACTGCTTCCCAGAGAGAGACAAAGTGAAAGGGTTAGTTGCTCAGTCATGTCCAACTCTTTGCGACCCTGTGGCCTGTAGCCCTCCAGGCTCCAGAATCCATGGGATTCTCCCGGCAAGAATACTGAAGTGGGTTGCCATTTCCCTTTCTAAGGGATCTTCCCAACCCAGGGACTGAACCCGGTCTCCCACGTTGCAGGCAGATTCTTTACAGTCTGTGCCAGCACAAGATGTGGTGAAAAGAAAAAGGACATATTCATGGGCCATACATTCACAAAGAATACATTCTCAAATACAGTGACATTTTATAAACACATTCTTAACTAAGAAGTTGCTTCCAGGTTCCTCCTTTGTTTCTTCATACATTTGGCCCTGTTTTTTCTCATCTCTGTGGTCTCCTTCCTCCCTGGGAGGGCCGAGCTGCATCTGGCTCTGCTCCCTGTAACTTTCCGAGAAGTCACTCCATTCTTGCTCCTTCCAGTGGAGCTGGGACAGAGACAAACCCAACATTCCTCCAAACGCTATTACGGAGACAAAATGAAGACTACCCCATCAACACTAAGCAGTGAAAAGAAACAAGTAAACTAACAAAAGCGGTTATTCTGCAAACTTATTTTCTCCCAGACCTCACTCACATGACTGCTTTTCTACAAAGCCTTCTCTGACTCTCCTTGATGAAGTGGTGGGTCTCTTTATACCCTGTTCACACCTCCATCACACCCCTTAGAAGTGATCTGAAGGTAGAAGCATTCTATCTCAGTCATCTCAGTTATGAGTAGCTCATTCAACAACTACTTCTTAAGGAAAAATTTTTCATTAAACAGATATTTACAAAGGAGTGACAAAATGGGTTAAGGGAATCAAAAGGTGTAAACTCCTACTTACAAAATAAGCAAGTCATGGGGATGTAATGTACAGTGTGGTGGCTATTTTTAATAATACTATATTGCATATTTGAAAGTTGCTAAAGGAATAGATCTTAAAAGATCTCATCACAAGAAAAAAATCTTTTGTAACAATGTATAGCAACCCACTCCAGTTCTCTTGCCTGGAAAATCCCATGGACGGAGGAGCCTGGTAGGCTGCAGTCCATGGGGTCACTAAGAGTCGGACACGACTGAGTGACTTCACTTTCACTTTTCACTTTCCTGCATTGGAGAAGGAAATGGTAACTCACACCAATGTTCTTGCCTGGAGGATCCCAGGGATGGGGGAGCCTAGTGGGGCTGCCGTCTCTGGGGTCACACAGAGTCGGACACGACTGAAGAGACTTAGCAGCGGCAGCATGGTGACTGATTCTAACTAGACTTATTATGGTAACTGAAGGAAAGTTACATGGCTCAAAATAGCCTGGAGTTAAAACTCCCCTCCAGGTCCTTGCCAAAGAACTCTATCACCCGAAGAAAAAAACATGGACATTAAGGTTGATTATGCCCAGCTCCCAGCCAGTCCAGCCTCTGGCCGGTCTCCAGAATTCCTTGCCCCAGCTGTTTAAGAGATAACTACTCTGAACAACCTTGGAGAAGAACAGGCCCCCTTAAGACAGTAGCTTTCCACATATATGCCTATATATACTTACTCTTTTCTTGGGTTAGTGCAGCAGCTCACTAATCTGACTGCTGCCCCTTCTCACCTCATTAAAGGTGATCTCTTCCTGTAAAGTGCCGGTCTCATTCTTTTTCTGAACCTCACCTTCTCTAACTCCCTTACCCTACAGTGATCATTTAGCAATATGTACATATCTAATCATTATATTTACAGGCATACAAGCTAATATAATGTCAACTATGTCTCAATAATTTTTTTAAACAAAACAGAACACAGACATTAATTCTGAACTCTGTGCTAGAGAGTTGAACAAATGCTGGAGATTAAGATAAAATAAGTCCAGATCTCAGTACAGAGGAAAGGCAGAACAAGTCTTAGACTTCTTCATATTCTCTTGTTCCTTAGCATTATGTTTGGTATCGAGTCTGTGCTCAATAGAAGTGCTAAGCATATCACAGGCACTTCAGAACTAAAAGAACTAAAACTATGAGTCCCAAGTACAGCAATGAGCATTACAACTAACACTGAAAATGACAGTAGAAAACAGTTCCAGTTGAAGAGAGGTAATTAAAGGCTACATTTTCTAATTCACCAAAATATTTAACAACAACAAAAAAACCCCACAAAATTGCTTAGTGAAATACACAGTAAAGATGGGATAGCCCTGTATTTAAAGTTAGAGTCCTGAAATAGGGTACTTGTCATTTCATTCAAACAAAAATTAAATAACTATGCTCAAAGTCATGATATGCTAAATGATATGCCAAGTGCAAATTCATTTTTAAAATGTATTAATTCACCCAAAATCTAGTTCAAAGTGTAACCTATCAGCCCTAGGGTGATAAAAAAAATGAATAATGTTGAATCATTCCAGATCCAAGGTCTTACAGCTTGCACATGGCTGATCAAAAACATGCAGAAGGGGCTTCGTTGGCGGTCCAGTGGTTAAGAATCCACCTTGCAATGCAGAGGGCAAGTGTTTAATCCCTGGTCTGGGAACTAGAAGCCTACCTGCCATGTGGCAACTAAGCCTGTGCACCACAACTTCTGAACCCAAGCATGCAACTTCTGAAGCCTGTGCACCTAGAGCCTGTGCTCCAAGACAAGAGAAGCCACAGCAATGAGAAGTGCTGAAACTAGAGAGCAGTCCCCACTCACTGCAACCAGAGAAAGCTGGCTCGCAGCAATGAAGACCTAGAGCAACCAAAAATAAATTAATTCAAAAGAATGCAGAAGCACATGATAACTTAGAAATTCAACAACATACAAAACGAACATGATAAAATTTAATTCAAATCTGAACCTCAGGATTTTTGAAGACTATATCTATTAGTCTAAAAACAGGAAGTATGTTCTCAGATGTTCCCCCAAACAGCTCTTTTTTTAAAATAAACTTCTTTAGAAACCTTGGTTTATAGTTGCTAGTCATAACAAAAGTAGGTCTTTGGAATCTCCATCCTTTGATGGTCTGTTTAGAGATAGTAGTAAATAGATTTCAGTTTTAGCAAATTTTCAGACAAGGGGGATGTTAGGCTGAATAACATCCCTTCCCCCTAAAGTCAGCATGCCCTTATCCCTAGAACCTGTGAATATTGCCTTACATGGCCAAGACAGACTTCACAAATACAATTAAGGATTTTGAGATGGGAAGATTACCCTGGATTATCTGGCTGCATAACCCTTATTGTTGCTATAATTTATAGTTGTACCATAGTACCACTTTGTCAGGGTAACTGTTTAATTTAGAGGCAAAATGGATTAGGATAAATCCTGCCTTCAAACTGAGTGAAAGACAAGATTACCTGGATAATAAAAGTCAACACTCTCTGGTCCACCTCTCCTGAAGGAACCAGAATTCCATTTATTCCCTGATTTGGCTCAAAGGCCAGACTGTGCTTCAGGCAATCACAATCAGTTACTCACACAATTGCCTCATTGACTCTCCTTAAGTAACTCATTTGCTCCGAGTTATAACTTAATCTATTAATAATTCATGACCCGTCAGACTGTCAGGCCAGATTTTCATGATGCAGCTCCTGAAAAGAACATTTAAGGATGGAGATCCCAAAGAACTGTTTTAACCTATGATATTTAACTAAATTTTGGAATAAGCCCTCTGTCCCACACTTCCTGGATAGACAGATAAGTTCTGGGAAGTGTAGCTTGCTTCTCTATTTGCTTTGGATACTCTGATTATCCTGCATATTTCCAACCGTCCTCATTATCATCGATCCATACACCTTTAGACTGAAAATTAAATCTCAGGTATAAGCTTTAACTTTAATCTTTGTAATTAAGAGACATTTTTATACACACACATGCTAAAAGTCTTTTTAATTAAAATCTTTTGGTGGTAAAACTTTCCATTTTGGAGATGGTGAGAAGTAGATGAAAAGTTTTGATTCTGTGCTGGGTATTCCTGTTTTAAATCAAACTAACTTTTCCATAGAATATTATGTAATTTGCCCACTCTTTTAATACTCTTCGGCCAGACATTTTCTTTTTGAAATTAATTCCAGTTTGTGAATTTCAAAAAGTGAAGACCAGACAGACTGTAACTTCATATCGGTGATTTCTGTGGCTGGGTAAACATTATTAATGTTTTCACAGTGGCATGGTAAGTAATTTAATTCACTAAGCAGAGTAGAGATACAATATTATGTTTGTAATTAGCTATGCTCAGTACATGAAAATAAATCACTAAGTATAATCCATATGCCTATTTTATTTTTACTAACCTACTGCATTTGCATATGAATTTGTCACCAGTAATGAAGATCTCAAGTTAATATGAACTACAGCAAGAAAGAATATACCATTAGATGTATAGGTTAATAACTAGAACATACAAAAATTGATGATTAGAAATTCAATTCTATAAATCCTGGGATCATACTATGTGACAGGCCCTATATTTTGAACTGGGTTTAAAGACGTGAATGAACCAGATTCCGCCCCTGCGCCATGGAGTCTAGTGTACCAAGGAGGTGGCACTCCTGCCAGGCTGTTGATGCAGTGCCAGTGCCAGACAGCACAGGCTGTCTTTCTTACTCAACAGGAATTCCAGTCTCCTTCCTGTACTCCAGAGCTTTCACTTACTACTCAGGTTAGAAAGCTAAAAACTGAGCTTGCCAGACTTCCTTATAAACAGAGTTTAGGATGTAATTAGAATTCCACTAATCAGGTGCACTTATCAAACCCCTGGATTCAGGCTAAGTTAATTGGAGACTACCAGGCTCCTTCGTCCATGGGATTTTCCAGGCAAGAGTACTGGAGTGGGGTGCCATTGCCTTCTCCGAATTGGAGACTGGGCTAGTGCAGAATTTGTGGGGCCCAATATAAAATGAAAACACGAGGCCCCTGTAGAAAAAAAAAGGTGTGGGAGGTGGGGAGCTGGTGGAGAGAACTTTTATCTTCCTTTTGTGGTCTTTTCCACAACTTATCAAGGTGGTTTCTTTTTTTTTTTTTTTTAACCCCTCTGCTATTTAATGTACAATCCCAGAAATCGAGAACCCTAAGATACTCACCGTCCCAGGGTCCCTGTCCATGACTACGCGCTCACTGCCTGCTCGGTTTCTTTTCCCATAGGTTGCTGGGCCAACAGAAGCTTCCAGAAGTCAATTCAGAGATCCCTCTTTTCTAGGGGCTGGCACTCCAACCCACGAAGGATGAGTGACCCTTGAAAGTACTGCCACCTCCACGCCCAGAGGCCCCAGACGCCCAGATAAAGGCAGTTAAGAGGCTCACCCCTGCCACTAACCGAGGGCACAGCTACCTGCCAGGGAGGCTGACGGTGCTGAGCTGCCCAGCACCAGGTGAAGCGGCGCATGCGCCTGACGGGAATCAATCCCAATACTCCTGGAACCTGGGGCTACGTCTCCATCTGGGGCTGGAAGACGGTGGTCGCTGGGCAGTAGCAGGGAAAGGGAGGCCTGGGGCGCTAGAGTGTAGGGGATGGGCTGGCGGAGAACTTGTCACAGGCAGGCGGCAGGAGGAAGATCCAAGCTCCTGGAGCATAATCCACTGTCCTAAAGGATTCTCCTCAGAATATAAATTTTAAATCAAGAATTTCAAGATGGCAACCTCAGAGCATTAAACTTCTAAAGTGATGCCCTTCTAAGGGTTGAACCTTAGCTGGCTGCATGGGATGCTTGCTCATAAAGCTGGTCCTGAGTGGAGAGAAAGGGTGAGAGGCTTTCATTCTGTGCCTGTGAATGGGCAAAGACATTAAGGCTCTCCTGTCAGTAGTCTTCTGTAAATGTGAAGAAGAGATTGTGAAGTTTCTGGCCATGCAGAAGCTGTGTGATATTGGATATTGAGAGTTGTTTCTAGAAACTTAGATCCTAGGTTTCTCAGCCTAGAGCCTCTTCTTATAGCTCTTCCAATAATTTTATAAACCATCTAATAGCTGGCAATAATTCCATTCCCTTAGCCCAACTAGGAGTGTTCAGTTGCGAACAACAGAAACCATGATAGATACAGTAGTAAATTCTCTCTGGAGAAGCATGAAATAGAAAGACTCCAGGAATAAATTGACTGTGGTGGGTGAACAGTGTTCAGGTGCAAAGAAAGCACTTTGTATTTGCAGAAGTTCATTCTATGCTAGAAGAAAAACCAGTTATACTAAGGCAGAAGCATTATTAAAATAGAATAGCTGTGCAATTCTTCAGTTCCTCTGTATCACAAGAGTTGGAGAGGATTGTTGAAGCAGAGCCGTGATTAGATTTGAAAGTGGGACTCGAGGTAAACTGAGTCTGCTAAGAAGGAACTAGGAGTTGTCCCCCTTATATGGTAGGAAAGCATGAAAAAAATCTACTTGCTGTAGATCTTGACAACATAGATTTACTTGCTGTATTATCTTAAGTAAATTAACTTCTCCAAATCTCAGGTTTCTCATACTTTCCTTCCAGGGTAAGTTCAGTTCAGTCACTCAGTCTTGTCCAACTCTTTGCAGCCCCACAAATTGCAGCATGCCAGGCTTCTCTGCCCATCACCAACTCCTGGAGCTTGCTCAAACTCATGTCCATCGAGTTGGTGATGCCATCCAACCATCTCATCCTCTTGTCCCCTTCTCTCCCTGCCTTCAATCTTTCCCAGAATCAGGGTTTTTTCAATGAGTTAGTTCTTCACATCAGGCGGCCAAAGTATTAGAGCTTCAGCATCAGTCCTTCCAGTGAATATTCAGAACTGATTTCCTTTAGGATTGACTGGTTTGATCTCCTTGTAGTTCAAGGGACTCTCAAGAGTCTTCTCCAACACCACAGTTCAAAAGTATCAATTCCAGGGTAAAGATAATATATAAAAAGAAAAGAACAGGGAATAATATCTAATTCATAGTACATTTTCAGTAATTACTGTTCTTATTATAATAAAATCAAAATTTCCTATAGAGACACGAGGATGGCTTTCCCAGGTCACCCCCGCACCTGGATACATCATCCAACCTAAACTTTGAATAAAGAAACATCACCCCAGTTCTCTACCAGATTCCTTGGCATCTACCTCCTATCTCCCACCTGTCCATTTTCCAGTCCAGTCAATTTACCCATCCACCTCTAATCTTTCTCTCTTCCAAAACTGGAACTGTTATATGAATTGAAATTTAATATTCAGAAGTGTTAAGTTATGCTAGTAGCCATCTATCACAGCAAGCCATAAATTATTTACTCCAAAATAAATTTAGTTCAAAGTCCATATAAAATTTTCTCCTCAAAAGTTTGCACCAACTTTGTAACAGTCACAGGGATGCTAAGTATTTCTATTTTGTCAGGGAGAGGAACGGTGGAGGTTGGTTTTCACGTCACCTCTATCCACCATATTGAATATTCATGAGAAATCTCCCTGTACTTTTGCATGTGCTATTTCCTCAACTTGGGATTGCTTTCCCTGTTTTATGTGATAAGTCTTAGGCCTATTTCATATTTTTACTCTTCTTTGAATCTCCCAGCACCCCCAGACAACTGATTGTCCCCCACTGCCAACTTGTGTATATTTCTGCTTAGTAAATTACTATGCTTGTTTATACATACATATATTTTATATATACATGGTTTGTATTTTTAACCTAACACCTAACTCAGTTGGGCACTTTGGGTGTCTGATAAATGATGAATTAATCTAGAGTTTAAGAGCAAACCTAAGGCCTTTACTCCCCACTTGTAGGCTCAGCCTGAGGTTTCCCTCTTCAGTTGATGAGGGAATATATGTGAGCAGTATGATGAGCAGCTCCACCCATCATTCCCTCCTCTTAGCAGAGCTCCTATGAACCCAGCTCATTGAGTGATGATACCAAGGTCACACACCATGTATGGTTCAGGAAAGGCCTCTCTGAGAGTGAATATCTGAGCCAAGATCCAAAAGATGAGAATGAATCAGCTGTGTGAGAGCATGGGGAGAGAATCTGGGGCTGTGGGAAGAACAAGTACCCAGGCCTGGAAATGGGCAAGGATTTGTGCAGGTTGAATTATAAAAAGGAGGTTGGTGGGGCTGGATGAGCAGGAGTAAGGGAGCAGAGTACAGGAGATGAGGCTGAGAGGCAACAAGGGCTGGATTTCATCAGCTGGCAAGTGCATGACGAGATGGCTGGTGAAGCCAGAGTGGCTGGAACAGTTGCAGTGAAGCCATGGTGGCAGAGGCAGGCTTAGCAAGCAGAGAGTGGGAGGTACAGAAGAGGAGATAGACATTAAAAAATGCATAAAGAACACTAGCTTTAGAAAGGGGAGAGAGGATGGTGATGAGAAGCAAGGTGTGGGATTGACAAACCTTAGATACATATAAATGCTATCAGAATGAAGTGAGGACAGAGGAAAGAGGAGGGATGATATGCTGAGCAAGGTCAGAGCACGCGCCAAAGGGCTGGGGTTCAGGGCATGGTGGGGGGACGAGGTTCAGACAGGGGAAGGCAGAGTGATTCCAGTATGATGGGAGTGATGCAAGGAAGGAGAAGCAGAACACACGTGAGCTCATGGGTGGAGTGGAAGAAAGCTGGGGAGGTCTTATCTTTCTTCTGTTCTGTGAAGCAGGTTCCTCAAACACTGTGTCCCACTCACCTAGTGAATACTCATATGCAATTAGGGCTGAGACTCTGACTCCTCCTGGCCCTCATTCTAGGCTTGCTTGCCACTCCCAAGTCAGGCTCTTTATGTGGGTCACTGCTCCTAGTTCCTTCTCTGCTGACCAAGAGGTGTTCAGTACAATATAAAGGTTTGTACTTGTCTTCCTGAGACCTACTAATACCTAAAGGGCTTCCCTGGTGGCTCAGTGGTAAAGAATCCACCTGCCAAGCAGCAGACGTGGGTTTGATCCCTAGGTCGGGAATATCTCCTGGAGAAAAAAATAGCAACCCATCCTGCCTGGAAACCCCTGTGGACAGAGGAGCCTGGTGGGCTATAGATAACGGGGTCACAAAAAGTCAGACATGACTGAGCGACTAAACGACGAGTGTAACTAAACTCTTAAAATGGCAGTAATATATACTCAAAAATTAAAAATAATACATGATAGTTGATCTCTTTATTCAGGAACTCTATAACAAATGGCTCACTACATAGGCAAACCTCATACCATGAGATGATGCCAAAGGAATGTCATAGCTCCAGTATCAAGGAAAACATTTCTGTAGAGGGTGAAATGCAGTCCTCTGAAGACTGTCCTCTGGCAGCATTAACACTGTCAACCTATATTTCATATAAACTGAATGGGATCATGGATTCTGACAGATATAAAATTCCACTGGTGCAAGACCTTAATGAGCATATTCAATAAAGCTTGTATGATGAAATGACATGTTCATTCAAAACCAGCTGCCCACAGCTTACCCATCTCCTTTAGAGAAAATTACAATGGTCGTGTTTCTCTCCATTAATAATCAAGATGATAAGGACAATCCATATAAAAAGGATGAGTTACTTGCATCAATAAAAATGAGTTTTATATACAATTTACTCACTTTTGAGAAGTAAATCTCTCCTCCTATGAAAAGGCTAAAATTGTAGACTTAAAACAATTATATAAGAAAATTTTCAGCTAGATGATGATAAGGACTGAGGACCTAATGTGTAGCATGGTGATTATAGTTGTTGACACTGTATGGTATAATTGAAATTTGCTAAGAGAGTTATAGTTGTTGACACTGTATGGTATAATTGAAATTTGCTAAGAGAGTAGAACTTAGATGTTCAGAAAAAAGGAGATATATATGTGAGGTGATGGACAGGAAGAATTAACTAGGGAGGAATCCTTTCACAGTGTATAAACATATTAAATCATTGTGATGAACATTTTAAAAATCTTATAGTTTTGTCAAGTATACCTCAATAAAACTGAAAAAAAGTCAAATGATTTGTATATATATTACCTCCCATTGCTAATTTTTTTTTCCTCTTTCTGCAGCAAGCAATAATAATAACAACAACAGCAATGAAAACCAACTGAAAGTGATTGAATAGTTAAGGGGCTAATTTTTTATGTAATAAGATCTCTCATGTAAGGCTGTAGAGGGCTGGTACATGAACTCCCTGATTCCATCAAGAACCCAGGGTCAGACCTCGTATCTTTCTGCTCCACCTTTCTTGGCAGGTGGCTTTTCTCCAAATGCTTAAGAGATGGTTGCTAGCCCACCTCATGTTTCATCTCCCTTCTGAACCAGAGAAGCTTAGTTTATTCCTTTAAAATGCAGTTTCCACGTTTAATCCAATGACTTATATATTATTGGCTAGAATTGGGTCATCAGTAGTGGAAAGACTGTTAAAAAGGTATTTAGCTTTCAAGCCACTGTGTAGAAGAAAGCAAGACTGAAAGACTGTGAATGGGTTTTAAGCCACCTTGTCTGCCTCTGTGGGCAAAGAGATGAAGTTTACTAAAAAAATATTACTAGGTCATCCAAATATTCTAAATCATAGAAAGAGAACATTTCCTTAGCAAATACTGACTTTTATAAACATTACTGTTTGGCAGTATCAGACAGAGCTTACTGATTTAGTGAGTCCATGCAAAAATAATTTACTTACTGCTGGGATGGTTTCTCAATATGCTAAGCTCCTATTATGATTTGACCTTCCGCTGAGCTCTATTTTCCAAATACCTCTATTTAAACCCTGGACAGTTTTAGACACTCAAACTAATGCTGAGTACTACTGCATTAGGAAAAAGAAGAGATAAAAACAGAAATAGCATGGAAAATCTTGAGCAAATTATTGAACCTCTGTAGGTTCAGTTTTCCCATCTTGATTAAATTAGTTCATCCACATAAACATGTTATTCAATGCATGGCACATGGCAAACACTTAGATAGTTTTATTGATGTTAATATATTTTTTTAAAAAAATCATTTGTCACCAAATGGAGTTTTTCCAAGGCAGGCAATAATATATAAGAGCATAGATCTTGAAGACAGCAAATGTGGTACTTAAATTCCAGTTTGGCCACTTACTAGTTAAATTGACACTAAGTAGGTAAGCCATTTGATCTGAGTCTCAGTTTTCTCATCTATTAAATGTGAATAATACCTTTTTCTCAGTTTGTGCCTATTAGAAGATACATATGCTAAAGCATAATTTTCAAAACAATAAAATTATGACTCTTATATAAGTATAAAATGGACATATAGCAAAGATTTTATTCAACTCTTCAATTTTTCAGGGAACCAATAAGATGGTAAGACCTGTTTTCAAATGAGCATTTGACTTAAGCTTTATAATTTACCAGTCAAAATACATTTACCTTGTTATGAACACACATTGCATTGCTACTTTTTTTCACCATTTAACAGCTACCTCTTTGGAGTTGTAAAATAATCTAGTCAAAAAGAGTCAATTGAAAGTGCACATTCCTGGAATCAGAAAATGTCCTGAGGGTCACCTGGCCAATGGCCAGCCCTCCACTAAAAGACACCAGTAATCCTCTTTGCCCACTTCCAAGCCCTGACATGTAGATAAAGTGCATGGCAGAGTGTAGTGAGTACTGACTAAATGGTGACTCCAGTTCTTGTTCTTCTTGTGTAATATGATTACCTAGAAAATCCAAGTAAATCAGCAAAATGTACTGACATTTACCATTGCTGTGACACTGTGCATTTGTGCTACACGTTCCTCCCTCTACTGGAAACAGAGCAATGATAGTTTTTAATATAAAGAAAATCCATAAGCATATTCAAAAGCAGGGTGAGAGAATCTGTGGCAATATGCAGGAGCCAAAGCTTCAGGCAGCACAGAGTTGGACTTGTGTGGGGTGACAGAGCAAGGCATCCTTTCTAAGCTGGAGGCAAGGACAGTGTTACTCTTTGCCAGCTCGACGACTAGGTCTCTGATATGTCCAGTCACCAAGGGACAAGAGCTCAAGCCACAACTGAGACCAAGCCCGGGGCTAGAGATGTGGGGGAAAGGAGGGTGCAGGTGACCCAGAAATTGATAAAATGGAAGCTTGGAGGGGAGGAGGGTGAACCACTCACATAAGATAAACTCTCAAACTAAAATTTCAAAGAAAATAAGGAAAATTAACACTAAAAAAGACAGCAATAAACTTAACAACTAGAGCATTAGTAATTAACATAGAACATGATGCAGCCATTAATTGTGGGAAGAATATTTAACAACACAAAAAACGTGTTAAGGGAAGAAAAATGTTTTAAGGACTGGTCTGCTTGTTGGCCATTCCCCATGGTTGCATCTCCACATTTCTATGCTTCTTGGAATTGTAGGGAGGCAGAAATTTTATCAATTTCTTGGTCACCTGCGCTCTTCTTTCCCCCACATCTCTAGCCCCGAGCTTGGTCTCAGTTGTGGCTTGAGCTCTTGTCCCTCGGTGACTGGACATATCTGCATACTCATCTTTCCATCCTCCCTGGCAGAGTGGAAAGAAGGATTTCTCTTCTCCTGGAGGTAGTGCCCACAAACAGCAGCAGCAGCAGGTAAGCCTTAGCCTCTGACAAGCAACATGGTTTGAAAAGGAGGGTTCCCAGACTCCTGTAACATCTTCAGGATGTTTTATTTTTCATTTTTGATTTTAACTACATTTTATTTTCATCCAGGTGAAGGGACAATTTTGAAAATTTCCTATCCTAAACACATAGCAAAGGAAGACTAGAAAGGTTCCTGATGCCATTGTTTTGAAGTTAGCCTGTCAGTCACTGTGACTGAAACATAACCCTGATGGCTTGCACAAGCGTAATAAAATGCTTCCCACTATAGGATGTAATAGAGTCTCAGTTCAGTTCAGTTCAGTCACTTAGTTATGCACGACTCTTTGCTACCCCATGGACTGCAGCATGCCAGGCCTCCCTGTTGATCACCAACTCCCAGATTTTACTCAAACTCATGTCCATTGAGACAGTGATGACATTGAACCATCTCATCCTCTGTTGTCCCCTTCTCCTCCTGCCTTCAATCATTCCCAGCATCAGGGTCTTTTCCAATGAATTAGTTCTTCACATCAGGTGGCCAAAGTATTGGAGTTTCAGCTTCAGCATCAGTCCTTCCAATGAATATTCAGGACTTATTTCCTTTAGGATGGACTGGTTGGATCTCCTTGCAGTTCAAGGGACTCTCAAGAGTCTTCTCCAACACCACAGTTCAAAAGCATCAATTCTTTGGCGCTCAGCTTTCTTTATAGTCCAACTCTCACATCCATATATGACTACTGGAAAAACCGTAGTTTTGACTAGATGAAGCTTTGACTAGATGGCAAAATAATCTCTGCTTTTTAATATGCTGTCTAGGTCGGTCATAACTTTTCTCCCAAGGAGTAAGCGTCTTTTAATTTCATGGCTGCAGTCACCATCTGCAGTGATTTTGGAGCCCAAATAAATAAAGTCTGTCACTGTTTCCCATCCATTTGCCATTAAGTGATGGAACCAGATGCCATGATCTTAGTTTTCTGAATGTTGAGTTTTAAGCCAACTTTTTCATTCTCCACTTTCACTTTCATCAAGAGGCTCTTTAGTTCTTCTTCACTTTCTGCCATAAGGGTGGTGTCATCTGCATATCTGAGGTTACTGATATTTCTCCCGGTGATCTTGATTCCAGCGTGAGCTTCATCCAGCCCAGCATTTCTCATGATGTACTCTGCATATAAGTTAAATAAGCAGGGTGACAATATACAGCCTTGACGTACTCCTTTCCCGATTTGGAACCAGTCTGCTGTTCCATGTCCAGTTCTAACTGTCGCTTCCTGACCTGCACACAGATTTCTCAGGAGGCAGGTCAGGTGGTCTGGTATTCCCATCTCTTTAAGAATTTTCCATAGTTTGTTGTGATCCACACAGTTAAAGTCTTTGGCATAGTCAGTAAAGCAGATGTTTTTTCTGGAATTCTCTTGCTTTTTTGATGATCCAACAGACGTTGGCAATTTGATCTCTGGTTCCTCTGCCTTTTCTAAAACCCACTTGAACATCTGGAAGTTGACGGTTCACATACTTTTGAAGCCTGGCTTGGAGAATTTTGAGCATTATTTTGCTAGCATGTGAGATGAGTGCAATTGTGCAGTAGTTTGAGCATTCTTTGGCATTGCCTTTCTTTGGGATTGGAATGAAAACTGACCTTTTCCAGTCCTGTGGCCACTGCTGAGTTTTCCACATTTGCTGGCATATTGTAATAGAGTCTGCTTAGCTTCATTTCTAATGCTGCACAACTCCCTGCTCCCTGCAGCCTCAAGGGCACATGATTGTGCCTGGATCTGGGTGGCAGCATCTTCCATCCTGCTTCTCCTGTCTCAGCATGTTAGTGGCTGCCAAAGTTACTCTTCTTTAGGTAAAATTAACACCTCTCTTTTTTGCTCCTCCAATCTTTACAACCATTTTTCTGCCCTGTATCCCCTCTATTAGCCCTCATTGCCTGAGTGAACAGTGGCTGACAGAGTCAGCATCACCAGCAGAATACAGATGACGTTCAGCATTGACATAAGTGTGAAAAACTCGAGAGGCAATGATGCTTAAGGAACTGAGAATGCCAGCAGGAACTGACCTGTTACACTAAAGAAGTAAGCAACTAACACATTGCACCTGTTTAAGCAGATCTATAGAAAAGAGGCCAGTTTCGTCTGGTTAGCAGGATTGCAGGTGACTTTTACGTGGTGCTGCTGCTGCTAAGTCACTTCAGTCGTGTCCGACTCTGTGTGACCCCATAGATGACAGCCCACCAGGCTCCCCCATCCCTGGGATTCTCCAGGCAAGAACACTGGAGTGGGATGCCATTTCCTTCTCCAATGCATGAAAGTGAAAAGTCAAAGTGAAGTCGCTCAGTAGTGTGCTACTCTTTGCGACCCCATGGACTGCAGCCTACCAGGCTCCTCCGTCCATGGGATTTTCCAGGCAAGAGTACTGGAGTGGGGTGCCATCGCCTTCTCCATTTACGTGGTGAAAGGATCACAAAAGCTAGAACCAGCCTATCTATAGGTTCAAATCTCAGCCCTACCACTTATGGGGTGTGTAGCCTTGGGCAGGATTTTTACCCTCTCTACATCAGTTTCTCCAAATGAAAAGTGGGTTATATAATATCTCAAAAAATTATTTGAAGAAAAAAGGTAAGTTAATGAAGTTGAAGAATATAGAAGACAGCCTGGCATATAGTATTATGTAAGTAGGTTTTAAAACTTATTTTTTTCTTTATTTTCCAATTTTAATAAGGGATATGTATTGTAATTGACCAGAACACATGTCATATGTAAGAAGAAAAATGTGACATTCTATAAAAAGTAAATATAAATGATCTTAAGGTTATTGCTAAATTTATAATTTTTACTGTAGCAGTGACCCTGGCAGTGTGGCAGGGCACTGCACAAGGTTGTGAAGGAAGGCTGGGATCACTGTGGGCCATCTTGGAGACTGACCACCACAATTAGGAATATGGATACCACTGTCATGCATACGTCCTAAGTCGCTTCAGTTGTGTCCAACTGTTTGCTACTCTATGGACTGTAGTCTGCCAGACTTCTCTGTCCATGGGATTCTCCAGGCAAGAATACTGGAGTGGTTTGCCATGGCCCCCTCCAGGGAATCTTCCTGACTCAGGGATCAAACGCACATCTCATCTCGCCTGCATTGGCAGGTGGATTCTTTACCACTAGCACCACCGGGGAAGCCCATTGTCATGCTTATTGCCAAATTAAGTTATTCTTGAGTCATTCAGTAATGCATACAGCTAACCCTGGTGGCTCAGAGGTTGAAGCATCTGCCTGCGATGCAGGAAAACTGGGTTGGATCCCTCGGTCAGGAAGATACCCTGGAGAAGGAAATGGCAACCCACTCCAGTATTCTTACCTGGAGAATCCCATGGATGGAGGAACCTGGTGGGCTATAGTCCATGGGGTCCCAAAGAGTTGAACACGACTGAGAGACTTCGCTTTCACTTTCACTTTCAAGAGTATGCATACAGCTAAGAGTAATAGGAATCCCAACCAATGGTGATTTAAACGAGGATGGGCTTCAGTGGAAACAGTGTCAGCCTTTAATTTTTTGGGCTCCAAAATCACTGCAGATGGTGATTGCAGCCATGAAATTAAAAGACACTTACTCCTTGGAAGGAAAGTTATGACCAACCTAGATAGCATATTCAAAAGCAGAGACATTACTTTGCCAACAAAGGTCCATCTAGTCAAGGCTATGGTTTTTCCAGTAGTCATGTATGGATGTGAGAGTTGGACTGTGAAGAAAGCTGAGCGCTGAAGAATTGATGCTTTTGAACTGTGGTGTTGGAGAAGACTCTTGAGAGTCCCTTGGACTGCAAGGAGATCCAACCAGTCCATTCTAAAGGAGATCAGCCCTGGGTGTTCTTTGGAAGGAATGATGCTAAAGCTGAAACTCCAGTACTTTGGCCACCTCATGCGAAGAGTTGATTCATTAGAAAAGAACAGTCTTATGGACTCTGTGGGAGAGGGAGAGGGTGGGAAGATTTGGGAGAATGGCATTGAAACATGTAAAATATCATGTATGAAATGGGTTGCCAGTCCAGGTTCAATCCACAATACTGGATGCTTGGGGCTGGTGCACTGGGACGACCCAGAGGGATGGTATGGGGAGGGAGGAGGGAGGAGGGTTCAGGATGGGGAACACATGTATACCTGTGGCAGATTCATTTTGATATTTGGCAAAACTAATAAAATTTTGTAAAGTTTAAAAATAAAATAAAATTTAAAAAAATAAATAAAAGGTAAAGGTACTTTTGTAATAGAGACATATGACTAACACCACTTTAACCAAGTGCCAGAACTCAAAATAAGCCAAACTGCCATGTGCCTTCAGGACATGATACATAGGATATAGACACATCAACTATCCTCTTGCTAAAATATTTAACCTCAAACTAATCTGGAGGAAGCAATAAACACATACAGGTGATATTCCCTAAGACAACTGGCTTAGACTCCACAAAATGGAAATGACTTAAAAAACGTGGACATTAAAGATTAGAGAAGCCTTAGAGACATAAAAACAAATGATACAATGGATACTGGAGTTAAAAAAAATTTTGAGACAACTGGGCATATTTGCATATTGATTACATAGTAGATAACAGTGTATCTATATTTTGGAGATGCTTTTATGCATTAGGCTAAGTAGCAAATGTCCTCATTTGGGGGGAAATACTGATACTTGCTAAACTATTAAGGGGTAAAGTGTCATGGTATCCACAACTTCCTTTCAAAATGATTCTGCAAAAATACACGTGGCAGAAGTTAAAAATTGGTGAATGCAGATAAAGGTACATGAGTATTCATGTACTATTCTTAATTTTTCCATATTCTGAAATTTTTCAATTAAGAATCTGTAGGCAACTAAAATTTCAATATACCTGGCTACTCTGCAAGTAGTAGGCCAAAAATACAAAAAGTAACTCTTGAATTTCACTTTGTAATTCAATTTATAAGTTCTTAAATGCAATTTATTAAAAATGTTTTATTACCTTAAAAAAAAAAAAAAGAAAGAAAAGACTCTGATGCTGGGAAGGATTGGGGGCAAGAGGAAAAGGGGATGACAGAGGATGAGATGGCTGGATGGCATCACTGACTCGATGGACAGGAGTTTGAGTTAACTCCAGGAGTTGGTGATGGACAGGGAGGCCTGGCGTGCTGCAATTCATGGGGTCACAAAGAGTCGGACACGACTGAGCGACTGAACTGAACTGGGCCTCCTTCATGTCACATCACAAGAAGTCACAGAGCAGGCAGTCCACAGCTAGTATAGTGGCCCAGGATACCTCTAAGGACCCAGCCTCCTAGCTTTCAGTTCTGTTGCCCTTAGTGACAACAGTAGCATTTCCAGTGCCCTTTGGCAGAAAGAAACCATGTGGCACCAACAGCCTTCCCTTTACACCGCAGTGGCCAGAATCCCATCAGGCAGCTTCTAGCTGAAAGGCAGGCTGGGTAATTGAGTTTTTAGATATTCCTGCCTTTGTGGTGGATGAAGGCAAGAAAAAACAAGGAAGACTGTGTTTATGGAGCCCACAAGTTTCTGGTATGTTTCTCAAGTTCAGATTTTGAACACTGCATTTTCTTTAGATCATGAAGGAGTATATATATATATTTTTTTTTAATAGAAATAATGGAGAAGTGCTTAAGGGCACTTCTTTCTTTTAAATATGAATTTATTTATTTTAATTGGAGGCTAATTACTTTACAATATTGTATTGGTTTTGCCATACATCAACATAAATCCACCATGGGTGTACATGTGTTCCCCATCCTTAACTCCCTTCCAACCTCCTTCCCTATACCATCCCTCTGGGTCATCCCAGTGCACCAGCCCCAAGCATCCTGTATCATACATCGAACCCGGACTGGCGATTTGTTTCATATATGATGTTATACATGTTTCAATGCCATTCTCCCAAATCATCCTGCCCTCGCCCTCTCCCACAGAGTCCAAAAGACTGGTCTATACATCTATGTCTCTTTTGCTGTCTCACATACATGGTTATCGTTACCATCTTTCTAAATTCCATATATATGCATTAGTATACTGTATTGGTGTTTTTCTTTCTGGCTTACTTCACTCTGTATAATAGGCTCCAGTTTCATCCACCTCATTCGAACTGATTCAAATGTATTCTTTTTAATGGCTGAGTAATACTCCATTGTGTATATGTACCACAGCTTTCTTATCCATTCGTCTGCTGATGGACATCTAGGTTGTTTCCATGTCCTGGCTATTATAAACAGTGCTACGATGGACATTGGGGTACATGTGTCTCTTTCAATTCTGGTTTCCGCGGTGTGTATGCCCAGCAGTGGGATTGCTGGGTCATATGGCAGTTCTATTTCCAGTTTTTTAAGGAATCTCCACACTGTTCTCCATAGTAGTTGTACTAGTTTGCATTCCCACCAACAGTGGAAGAGGGTTCCCTTTTCTCCACACCCTCTCCAGCATTTATTGCTTGTAGACTTTTGGATAGCAGCCATTCTGTCTGGTGTGAAATGGTATCTCATTGTAGCTTTGATTTGCATTTCTCTGATAATGAGTGATGTTGAGCATCTTTTCATGTGCTTGTTAGCCATCTGTATGTCTTCTTTGAAGAAATGTCTGTTTAGTTCTTTGGTCCATTTTTTGATTGGGTCGTTTGTTTTTCTGGAATTGAGCTGTAGGAGTTGCTTGTATATTTTTGAGATTAGTTGTTTGTCAGTTACTTCATTTGCTATTATTTTCTCCCATTCTGAAGGCTGTCTTTTCACCTTGCTTATAGCTTCCTTTGTTGTGCAAAAGCTTTTAATTTTAATTAGGTCCCATTTGTTTATTTTTGCTTTTATTTCCAGTAATCTGGGAGGTGGGTCATAGAGGATCCTGCTGTGATTTATGTCAGAGAGTGTTTTGCCTATGTTCTCCTCTAGGAGTTTTATAGTTTCTGGTCTTACGTTTAGATCTTTAATCCATTTTGAGTTTATTTTTATGTATGGTGTTAGAAAGTGTTCTAGTTTCATTCTTTTACAAGTGGTTGACCAGTTTTCCCAGCACCACTTGTTAAACAGATTGTCTTTTCTCTATTGTATATTCTTGTCTCCTTTGTCAAAGATAAGGTGTCCATAGGTGCATGGATTTATCTCTGGGCTTTCTATTTTGTTCCATTGATCTATATTTTTGTCTTTGTGTCAGTACCATACTGTCTTGATGACTCTGGCTTTGTAGTAGAGCCTGAAGTCAGGCAGGATGATTCCTCCCATTCCATTCTTCTCAAGGTTGCTTTGGCTATTCAAGGTTTTTTGTATTTCCATACAAATTGTGAAGTTATTTGTTCTAGCTCTGTGAAAAATACCTTGGTAGCTTGATAGGGATTGCATTGAATCTATAGGTTGCTTTGGGTAGTATACTCATTTTCACTATATTGATTCTTCCGATCCATGAACATGGTATATTTCTCCATCTACTAGTGTCCTCTTTGATTTCTTTCACCAGTGTTTTATAGTTTTCTATATATAGGTCTTTTGTTTCTTTAGGTAGATATATTCCTAAGTATTTTATTCTTTTCGTTGCAATGGTGAATGGATTTGTTTCCTTAATTTCTCTATTTTCTCATTATTAGTATATAGGAATGCAAGGGATTTCTGTGTGTTGATTTTATATCCTGCAACTTTACTATGTTCATTGATTAGCTCTAGTAATTTTCTGGTGGAGTCCTTAGGGTTTTCTATGTAGAGGATCATGCCATCTGCAAACAGTGAGAGTTTTACTTCTTCTTTTCCAATTTGGATTCCTTTTATTTCTTTTTCTGCTCTGATTGCTGTGGCCAAAACTTCCAACAAAACTATGCTGAATAATAGTGGTGAAAGTGGGCACCCTTGTCTTGTTCCTGACTTTAAGGGAAATGGAAGCAGTAAATTATTGAAACTACATTATGACAAAAGCAGCACAGGGTCTTACATGGAACAGATCCTCATTAACTATTTTTTAAATGATTATGTTATATAAATACTATACAAGCTTGTCCTGAAATGACTTTGTGTTCTATTTACACTCACTGGGAAAAATAGATTTTCCATTACTAAGGAGTGAAAAAATCACAATAATTCTATGTAGTTTACTTTTCTCTTAATTTTGGACTTATTTCAGGATTTGATCTGTGCATGAAATGCTAAGTCCAGCTACATGTCAGCTCTGGGCTTCCCCTGCAGACCCCTGGGCCTCCAGATCTTTCCTGCTACCCTACAGCCCTGTCCTCACATGGAAGTCCCTTTTCTATAATTGTTCTTTCTTGTTCAAAGTCTTCTTTCTTAAATAATGAAAAAATAAAAGTGATGGGACAAGATGACCATATATATTCCCTTTAGAAAAAAAAAAAAAGTTAGAAGAAACTAACTTTGTAAAGAGACAACCTGAAAAACAAACTGCATTCTGAAAATACCATGAAATGCCAACATAGCATTTTTGTACTTCAAAAAAATATCTTCTACTGTCGTGCCAAAATTGACTTTAAAATTGAGGCTGTTAAAAATACACACTTAATTTAGTAGCTTTTAATTCACAGATCTTTTTCATGGGTGGGGTTGCAAAGTGGTGAGTTGAATCTTGCCACAGAGGAATATACTGCCTGTGTACAAGTCAGGCTTTTGACTAAGAATAGACTGTGGGCTGCAGCATAATTAAAAAGTGCTTGGCATAATTGAAGTTCTGGTGAGGAAATGATTAAAGTCATGGCTTTGCCTCTTGGGTGTATACAAACTACTTTAAAACTTGGATACTGGAATATATGGCCTTAAAATGACTGCATTAAGTGAAAAACATATAAAAGGCCACTGCTAAATTATACTTTCATTTTTTAAAATAGAACTTAGGTTACTACAATTTTACAGTGATTTTATGTTGATAGTAATACCAAGTAAAACTTTCTATATATATTAGAATTATTGAAAAACATCTTTTTTAAAAGGGTAGCTTATGCTCTTACTCAAAAGAGATAAAGGAAATAAATTGCAGAAAACTTTTTACTTAGCCACTTCAGCATTAACAAACATGTTAAATATTATTCAGTAATCTCTAGCTTTGTGGGTTACTAAAATTTTAAAATATTGAAAATTAATTCTTGCTATGTAAAAGAACCAGATTCTTTTTCTTTCTTAGACTAAACTACTTGAGAATTAGGCTATCTTTTGAAGGTTAAATGGTATGATTAGGCAACTATTATCAGTGGCTGCTTTAGGGAGTGGAATTTGGGATGAGAATCAGCTGAAATAATACTTTTCACATCATATTCTTCAGTACCCTCTATTTTTAATTAAACATTTGTTATCTTCATAATTAAATCATTAATGATAAAATTAAGTTTAAAAATGTGTGAGATCAACAATCATTGATGAATCATTACCCTGAATTACCCTGACTGAAACTTGAAAAGTAGCCTCATATATGATAAGAACAAGTTTCAAAAGAGTAAGGCCCAATGTAGATCTAGAATTAATGTCTTAAAAACAAACAAAAACTGAAATGATTGCATGTTATTCTGAGTTAGTTTTTTTGTAATCTATCTTAAAAATCAAGAAGCCTCAAATTCCTTATTGAATGTCAGTTTACTTGTTAACAAAAGGAGAGAGCATTTCTCTCATCTTTTTCATAGCAATTTAAAAGTCTCTTTAACATGGTTTTATTGC
This sequence comes from Bubalus kerabau, assembly GCF_029407905.1. Lineage (NCBI taxonomy): Eukaryota > Metazoa > Chordata > Mammalia > Artiodactyla > Bovidae > Bubalus > Bubalus kerabau. Next base: position 58,196,607 of record NC_073629.1, on the reverse strand, counting down.
CAGCCTCAGGGTTTCCAGGCTAGGTGTGGATTCCTATGAAATCAGTTAAAAGATAAAAATATAAATTCAAATGATTATTTTATAACATTAATTTTTATTTTTAAAGTAATTTTATATTACTCTATTAAAAACCAGTAAATGATGGAATTTACAACCCCAGACTAAATTATCAAGGACTGAGAAAGGGAGAGGATGGAAAAAGAAGCAAATTCCTTGTTTCCATGAAGAGTCATTGAAACAAAAAAAACAATGAAATAGGCACAATTTGATACCTATAAAGGAAAAGGGATAACATTAAATAACAACATTAAATTATGTAGAAAAAAGTATTTCATGTAGAAGGAAAAATGGACAGCAACGCACATGGAGTAAGAGACTTTAATATATATCAGAATTACTCCATGACAGATAAAATGGACAAAATAATGAAGATTTGGAAAAATTATTAATGAAGTAAAAAAAAAAGATAATAAATTCTCAATATCAGAAATCACAAAGACCATATTTTATTATATATAAAAGTGAAAGCAAGAAAATCTTTTAAGAACACATATATGAAATAAGAAAAATACAAACTAAAAAATGCAAACCAGGCACACACATACCTACCCAGACCTCACTCACTATTATAGGGAAAAGAGGTTTGTTGTTTTTTTTTTTTAAAACAAAATAAAAATAAGTTACTCTGATGGATTAAAATAGACATTGTAGTTTAGTTGCTAAATTGTATCTGACACTTTTGTGACCCCCATGGACGGTAGCCCACCAGGCTCCTCTGTCCATGGGATTTTTGAGGCAAGAATACTGGAGTGGGTTGCCATTTGCTTCTCCAAAAGATCTTCCTGATCCAAGGATCGAACCCAAGGATTCGATCCAAGGATCGAATCTCCTGCATTAGCAGGTGGATTAATTACCACTGAGCCACCAGGGGAACCCCTGGTGGCTCAGTGTGTGTGTGTATATATATATATATATATATATAGAGAGAGAGAGAGAGAGAGAGAGAGAGGGAGGGAGGGATACAGAGACAGACATACATAGACATATTATATATATACATATAGACATATAAACATACATATATATGAACATATATATATATATAGACACACACACACACACACACACACACACACACATATATATATATATATATATATATCTCTCTCGATGGGCTTCCCAAGTGGCACTAGTGGTAAAAATTCCACCTGCCAACTCAGGATACATAAAAGATATGGGGTTCGACCCCTGAGTCAGAAAGATCCCCTGGAGGAGGGCACAGCATCCACTCCAGTATTCTTGCCTGGAGAATCCCCTGGACAGAGGAGCCTGGTGGGCTATGGTCCATAGAGTCGCAAAGAGTCAGACATAACTGAAACAACTTAGCATGTATATATATATATACACACACACACACACACATACATAAAATCTGTAAGAATATACTAAAACAAAACCTTATTTGTCACTTTTTGAGGCTACTAGGCACTCACTAATATGGAGAAGGCAATGGCACCCCACTTCAGTACTCTTGGCCTGGAAAATCCCATGGATGGAGGAGCCTGGTAGGCTGCAGTCCATGGGGTCGCAAAGAGTCGGACACGACTGAGCGACTTCACTTTCACTTTTCACTTTCATGCATTGGAGAAGGAAATGGCAACCCACTCCAGTGTTCTTGTCTGGAGAATCCCAGGGACGGGGGAGCCTGGTGGGCTGTCATCTATGGGGTCGCACAGAGTAGGACACGACTGAAGCGACTTAGCAGCAGCAGCAGGCACTCACTCATTACTCTAAAAATTGAATCAAGCATTTCAGCTTTCCTTCAGGATAATTAAACAGTTGAGAAGCTAAAGATTTTTTAATAGAAAATGAATAATGAATAAATGCAGAGGAATAATAGAATTTGAAAATCACCATATTAAAATTTCTTAATAAAATAACAGACTTGGTCACGATCATCAATGGCTGCTTAAAAGCATTTGGTAAAAAGTTGATGTAATTCTTTTTTAGCGAATGACTTAGTCTGACATCATCTGAATCTACTGGTCCATTTTAACGTTAATAATAGTAGGACACCCAGACATTGCATTGCTCCTAATGTGATGCAGTTGAAAGCATACAGCACCAACAACAAAGTATTTTTGCCAGAAAGATTTAAAACTTAATGCAGTCAAGATTTTGGACCAAAATACTGGTTTACGGGAAAGACAGGAGATGAAGAAACATATTAAATAATGTCATGAGAATATAATCAGCCAAGTACAGACTGTAAGAAATTCTCTAGTGTAAATGATCCATGTATTCCATAAATAAATGTAAATGTTCCATAAATAAATGAAAAATTAAGGAATAGAACTGTTAAAGACTCAGGAGACACATCCACCAAATGCAATATGTGGATTTTGTTTGTATCCTGCTATAAATAAATCATTTGTAAAAAGACATTTTAAACACAAGTGATACTTAACTAAAGTACAGTGTTAATACTAATACTGCTAATTATAATCTTTTACTGTCTATTTAGAAAAGGCCAGAGTATCCATTGGAAAACAGAATTAATTTGTAATATAACTGAAAACAAGAAAAAATTATAGTATTCGTATATATTATTAGTTAGTAGTTAGAAGCTAACAATTCTGATTCTACACAAAAACTCCAAAATACTTAGAAATAATTTTACAAAGAAATATGTATAAGCAGTCTGAAGAAAACAAAACTTATACTGACAGATATAAATACTTAAATTAATTGGGAACTAGGGTTAAGAATGAGAGTTGGACCATAAAGAAAGCTGTAAAAAATGCACTAAAAAAACGATGCTTTTGAACTGTGGTGTTGGAGAAGACTCTTGAGAGTCCCTTGGACTGAAAGGAGATCAAATCAGTCAATCCTAAAGGAAATCAGTCCTGAATATTCATTGAAAGGACTGAAACTAAAGCTGAAGCTCCAACACTTTGGCCACCTGATGTGAAGAACTGACTCATTGGAAAAGACCCTGATGCTAGGAAAGACTGAAGGCAGGAGGAGAAAGGGATGACAGAGGATGAGATGGTTGGATGGCATCACTGAGTCGATGGACATGAGTTTGATCAAGCTCTGGGAGTTGGTGATGGACAGGGGAGTCTGGCATGCTGCAGTTCATGGGGTCGCAAAAAGTTGGACACGACTAAGTGATTGAACTGAACTGAACTGAGAGTTAAGAAACTCTATTTTATACTGTCCCCATTACCTTAATAATAGTTAAACATTAAATGCACTCCATCTTACAATACACCTCACTCTTTACTCTTATCAATCCAATAACATGTGATAGGTAACTTTATTATTTTTCTTTTAGTAAAAATGTCTCCCTTTACTTGGGAATACAAAATCATGAACTGACGTATATGGTTACAGAATTGCCTCATTATTGGCAGTTGAACACTGCAAATAATAACTGGATCATAATAATAATAATAATAATCAGGGATCATAACTGGATCCTTTTGCCTTTAATGATTTTCTTAATTTACTTCTGAACCATTTAGGATTAGAAAGTTACTGCAGCCTCATAAAGCTTTATCATGGTGGCACAGCCTTTACCATTTCCTATAGTAAACAATGGCACCCCACTCCAGTACTCTTGCCTGGAGAATCCTATGGATGGAGGAGCCTGGTAGGCTGCAGTCCATGGGGTCGCTAGGAGTCAAACACGACTGAATGACTTCACTTTCACTTTTCACTTTTCACTTTCATGATTTGGAAAAGGAAATGGCAACCCACTCCAGTGTTCTTGCCTGGAGAATCCTATGGATGGAGGAGCCTGGTAGGCTGCCGTCTCTGGGGTCGCACAGAGTCGGACACGACTGAAGCAACTTGGCAGCAGCAGCAGCATAGTAAACACAGTCCTTCTTGGCTGATGCTCACTAACACACACAGCAGCCCGTCATTTATAACATTTCCACCATCAGTACCAACCTGATGACTATAAATTAGCTTAGAGAATCTTATTTCCCCAGCCATTCCAGTTACCCCCAACTGAGGATTATAGTGATTATACTATCTAATTATAATCTACTTCTTTCAGGAATTAATGCCATTATCATAGGCTACTGCTTTCTTTACATATTTATCATCCCATAAAAGGACATCACACTGAATCAATAAAACTCTAATGTGTAAACACATTCTAATAGTCTTTCACATCGCCAGCTATCACAGTAAACTCTCAATTTATTACTGGATTAATTATTTATAAATTAAATAAAACATTTGTGAACTAGATAAAAATTTACATTTTAAATAAAGCAAGAGGTTTTCTGAGAACTGTATAAAGAATCTGCATTTATCATCTGTAAAATACTAAAACAGAAGGGGAAAGACTAGAGATCTCTTCAAGAAAATTAGAGATACCAAGGGAACATTTCATGCAAAGATGGGCTCGATAAAGGACAGAAATGGTAGGGACCTAACAGAAGCAGAAGATATTAAGAAGAGGTGGCAAAAATACACAGAAGAACTGTACAAAAAAAGATCTTCAAGACCCAGATAATCACGATAGTGTGATCACTCACCTAGAGCCAGACATCCTGGAATGTGAAATCAAGTGGGCCTTAGAAAGCATCACTACGAACAAAGCTAGTGGAGGTGATGGAATTCCAGTTATTTCAAATCCTGAAAAATGATGCTGTTAAAGTGCTGCACTCAATATGCCAGCAAATGTGGAAAACTCAGCAGTGGCCACAGGAGTGGAAAAGGTCAGTTTTCATGCCAATCCCAAAGAAAGGCAATGCCAAAGAATGCTCAAACTACTGCACAATTGTACTCATCTCACACACTAGTAAAGTAATGCTCAAAATTCTCCAAGCCAGGCTTCAGCAATACATGAACTGTGAACTTCCTGATGTTCAAGCTGGTTTTAGAAAAGGCAGAGGAACCAGAGATCAAATTGCCAACATCAGCTGAATCATCGAAAAAGCAAGGAGTTCCAGAAAAACATCTATTTCTGCTTTATTGACTATGCCAAAGCCTTTGACTGTGTGGATCACAATAAACTGTGGAAAATTCTGAAAGAGATGGGAACACCAGACCACCTGACCTGCCTCTTGAGAAACCTATATGCAGGTCAGGAAGCAACAGTTAGAACTGGACATGGAACAACGACTGGTTCCAAATAGGAAAAGGAGTACGTCAATGCTCTATATTGTCACCCTGTTTATTTAACTTCTGTGCAGAGTACATCATGAGAAACGCTGGACTGGAAGAAGCACAACTGGAATCAAGATTGCTGGGAGAAATATCAATAACCTCAGATATGTAGATGACACCGCCCTTATGGCAGAAAGTGAAGAGGAACTAAAAAGCCTCTTGATGAAAGTGAAAGAGGAGAGTGAAAAAGTTGGCTTAAAGCCCAACATTCAGAAAACAAAGATCATGGCATCTGGTCCCATCACTTCATGGCAAATAGATGGGGAAACAGTGGAAACAGTGTCAGACTTTATTTCTGGGGGCTCCAAAATCACTGCAGATGGTTATTGCAGCCATGAAATTAAAAGACGCTTACTCCTTAGAAGGAAAGTTATGACCAACCTAGACAGCATATTCAAAAGTAGAGACATTACTTTGCCAACTAAGGTCTGTCTATTCAAGGCTATGGTTTTTCCAGTGGTCATGTATGGATATGAGAGTTGGACCATGAAGAAAGCTGAGTGCCAAAGAATTGATGCTTTTGAACTGTGGTGTTGGAGAAGACTCTTCAGAGTGCCTTGGACTGCAAGGAGATCCAACCAGTCCATTCTAAAAGAGATCAGTCCTGGGTGTTCTTTGGAAGGAATGATGCTAAAGCTGAAACTCCAATACTTTGGCCACTTCATGTGAAGAGTTGACTCATTGGCAAAGACTGATGCTGGGTAGAATTGGGGACAGGAGGACAAGTGGACGACAGAGGATGAGATGGCTGGATGGCATCACTGACTCGACGGACGTGAGTTTGAGTAAACTCCGGGAGTTGGTGATGGACAAGGAGGCCTGGCATGCTGCAATCATGGGGTCACAAAGAGTTGTACACAACTGAGCATCTGAACTGAACTGAACTGAACTGAACTGAAAATACTAAAAAAAAGTTATCCATAGATTTTAGAATTGTAAAAGTTAATAAAATTATAAATAAGTATAAACTCACAAAGAGTCAGACAGACACAACTGAGCAACTAACACATACACACAAACGTTCACATTATTAGAAAGCAACTTTTATAATTATACAGTGTTAAAGGAACTAATGAAAGGTTACTGTGTTAAAGGAACTAATGAAAATCGTAGACAATATGTATAAACAAATGGGAAATTTCAGCAGAAAAATAGAAACTATAAAAGTTAAATAGATATGTTGTAAATAAAAAGCCTGATATCAGAGATAAAGAACTTCTTCAAAAGGTTTATAACAGACTAGACCTAACCAAGGAAAACAATCAGTGAAGTGAAAGGATCAACAGAAATTATCCAGACTGAAACAAAAAGGGAAAGAGATAGAACAAAGAGAGAGGGAAAGAGAGAGAGAAAGAAAGAAAAGGGGAACGAAAGGGAGAGAAAGAGAGGACAGAGTATCCAAGAGCTGTGAGACAATATCCAAAGTCTAACATATAAGAAATTAGAGTCCTAGAATGAGGAGAGAGAACAAAGCAGGAGAAACATTTGAAAATGCAGTGGCTAAAACTAATGAAAGACAAAACTCTCCAAGATCTAAGATGCTCAGAGAACTCTAAGGAGGATAAGAAAAATAAAATAAAAAGGAAAAACCTAGACATATCATAGTTAAATTATAGGAAATCAAAGACAAAATGTTGAAAGTAATAGGGTGGGGGAAAAAAACAAGGAAAGAATCAAAACAGAGATAAAGATAGGGTTGACAATGTACTTCTTGTCAGGAGTTATGGAAGTCAGAAGACAATGAATTTTGTTAGAGAAATGAACTTTTTAAACTTTTGTTTAAAAGTCAATCTAAAATTCTATGAAAGTGAAAATACCTTTCAAAATGAAGAATAGTTTTTTCCAGAAAAAGATAAAGTGGGAGAATTTATTTCCAACAGACTTCCACAGCAAAACACATTAAAGGGCTTTGCAGACATAAGCAATATGATAGTAACTGGAAAAAATGGATCAAAAAGAAGCAAAAAATGCCATACATGGTAAGAATGAGGGTAAACATAAAACACAGTTTTTCTTCTTTTTAATCACTTTGAAAGATAATTGTTAAAGAAAATATAATAACAATATATTATGAGGTTTATAGCAAATATAGGAGTAAAATGTGATATGATAATAATAGCAACACAGATGGGAAAGAGCCAATGAAATTATACAGTGTTAAAGTTCTTACATTATATGTGAAGTGCTGTGTTATTACACGTAAGTAGACTGTGAGGACTTAAAGATGTATGTCTTAAACATGCTAAAAATGAAAAGGGAAATATAATTAATAACCCAATAGTATAGATACAATGAATAATGATATTTTATTAATCCAAATGAGGGAAAAGGAAACTAAAATAACAAATGGTACAATTAGAAAACAATTAGCAAGATGGTAGATTTAAATTCAACCATATTATTAATTGTAGTAAATGAAAATTGTCTAAACACCTCAATTAAAAAGCATTCTGTGTATAAGGAAATTTCTTTAAATATAAAAGAAATTGTAGGGAAATCTCATGGCCTTGAGAACCCCATGAACAGTATGAAAAGGCAAAATGATAGGATACTGAAAGAGGAACTCCCCAGGTCAGTAGGTGCCCAATATGCTACTGGAGATCAGTGGAGAAATAACTCCAGAAAGAATGAAGGGATGGAGCCAAAGCAAAAAGAATACCCAGCTGTGGATGTGTCTGGTAATAGAAGCAAGGTCCGATGCTGTAAAGAGCAATGTTGCATAGGACCTGGAATGTCAGGTCCATGAATCAAGGCAAATTGGAAGTGGTCAAACAAGAGATGGCAAGAGTGAATGTCGACATTCTAGGAATCAGCGAACTGAAATAGTCTGGAATGGGTGAATTTAACTCAGATGACCATTATATCTACTACTGCAGGCAGGAATCCCTCAGAAGAAATGGAGTAGCCATCATGGTCAACAAAAGAGTCTGAAGGCAGTACTTGGATGCAGTCTCAAAAACGACAGAATGATCTCTGTTCGTTTCCAAGGCAAACCATTCAATATCACAGTAATCCAAGTCTATGCCCCAGCCAGTAAGGCTGAAGAAGCTGAAGTTGAACAGCTCTATGAAGACCTACAAGACCTTTTAGAACTAACACCCCAAAAAGATGTCCTTTTCATTATAGGGGACTGGAATGCAAAAGTAGGAAGTCAAGAAACACTTGGAGTAACAGGCAAATTTGGCCTTGGAATACAGAATGAAGCAGGGCAAAAGGCTAATAGAGTTTTGCCAAGAAAATGCACTGGTCATAACAAACACCCTCTTCCAACAACACAAGAGAAGACTCTATACATGGACATCACCAGATGGTCAACACCGAAATCAGATTGATTATATTCTTTGCAGCCAAAGATGGAGAAGCTCTATACAGTCCAGCAAAAACAAGACCAGGAGCTGACTGTGGCTCAGATCATGAACTCCTTATTGCCAAATTCAGACTTAAATTGAAGAAAGTAGGGAAAACCACTAGACCATTCAGGTATGACCTAAATCAAATCCCTTATGATTATACAGTGGAAGTGAGAAATAGATTTAAGGGCCTAGATCTGATAGATAGAGTGCCTGATGAGCTATGGAATGAGGTTCGTGACATTGTACAGGAGACAGGGATCAAGACCATCCCCATGGAAAAGAAATGTATAAAAGCAAAGTGGCTGTCTGGGGAGGCCTTACAAATAGCTGTGAAAAGAAGAGAAGCAAAAAGCAAAGGAGAAAAGGAAAGATATAAACATCTGAATGCAGAGTTCCAAAGAATAGCAAGAAGAGATAAGAAAGCCTTCTTCAGCGATCAATGCAAAGAAATAGAGGAAAACAACAGAATGGGAAAGACTAGGGATCTCTTCAAGAAAATCAGAGATACCAAAGGAACATTTCATGCAAAGATCGGCTCGATAAAGGACAGAAATGGTATGGACCTAACAGAAGCAGAAGATATTAAGAAGAGATGGCAAGAATACACAGAAGAACTGTACAAAAAAGATCTTCACGACCCAGATAATCACGATGGTGTGATCACTGACCTAGAGCCAGACATCCTGGAATGTGAAGTCAAGTGGGCCTTAGAAAGCATCACTACAAACAAAGCCAGTGGAGGTGATGGAATTCCAGTGGAGCTATTTCAAATCCTGAAAGATGATGCTGTGAAAGTGCTGCACTCAATATGCCAGCAAAGTTGGAAAACTCAGCAGTGGCCACAGGACTGGAAAAGGTCAGTTTTCATGCCAATCCCAAAGAAAGGCAATGCCAAAGAATGCTCAAACTACCACACAATTGCACTCATCTCACACGCTAGTAAAGTAATGCTCAAAATTCTCCAAGCCAGGCTTCAGCAATATGTGAACCGTGAACTTCCTGATGTTCAAGCTGGATTTAGAACAGGCAGAGGAACCAGAGATCAAATTGCCAACATCTGCTGGATCATGGAAAAAGCAAGAGAGTTCCAGAAAAACATCTATTTCTGCTTTATTGACTATGCCAAAGCCTTTGACTGTGTGAATCAGAATAAACTGTGGAAAATTCTGAAAGAGATGGGACTACCAGACCACCTGATCCACCTCTTGAGAAATTCGTATGCAGGTCAGGAAGCAACAGTTAGAACTGGACATGGAACAACAGACTGGTTCCAAATAGGAAAAGGAATTCGTCAAGGCTGTATATTGTCACCCTGTTTATTTAACTTATATGCAAGAGTACATCATGAGAAATGTTGAACTGGAAGAAACACAAACTGGAATGAAGATTGCCGGGAGAAATATCAATAACCTCAGATATGCAGATGACACCACCCTTATGGCAGAAAGTGAAGAGGAACTAAAAAGCCTCTTGTTGAAAGTGAAAGTGGAGAGTGAAAAAGTAGGCTTAAAGCTCAACATTCAGAAAACAAAGAACATGGCATCCGGTCCCATCACTTCATGGGAAATAGATGGGGAAACAGTGTCAGACTTTACTTTTCTGGGCTCCAAAATCACTATAGATGGTGACTGCAGCCATGAAATTAAAAGGCGCTTACTCCTTGGAAGGAAAGTTATGACCAACCTAGACAGCATATTCAAAAGCAGAGACATTACTTTGCCAACAAAGATCTATCTAGTCAAGGCTATGGTTTTTTCTGTGGTCTTGCATGGATGTGAGAGTTGGACTGTGAAGAAGGCTTAGCGCTGAAGAATTGATGCTTTTGAACTGTGGTGTTGGAGAAGACTCTTGAGAGTCCCTTGGACTGCAAGGAGATCCAACCAGTCCATTCAGAAGGACATCAGCCCTGGGATTTCTTTGGAAGGAATGATGCTAAAGCTGAAACTCCAGTACTTTGGCCACCTCATGCGAAGAGCTGACTCATTGGAAAAGACTCTGATGCTGGGAGGGATTGGGGGCAAGAGGAGAAGGGGACGACAGAGGATGAGATGGCTGGATGACATCACTGACTTGATGGATGTGAGTCTGAGTGAACTCCGGGAGTTGGCGATGGACAGGGAGGCCTGGCGTGCTGTGATTCATGGGGTCACAAAGAGTCGGATACGACTGAGCGACTGATCTGATCTGATAGATGGCCTAAAATAAAAGTATTAAAAGTAAATATAGCATTCAATAACAAATAAAAAGAAAACTGAAGTGGTTCTATTAATATGAAACAAGGTAGACTTTAGAATAAGGAATATTATCCTAGATAAAGAGAGACATTATATGGTACTAAGTGTCAATTCACCAAGACATAACTGTCCTAACTTAATAATAGAGCTTCAAAATGTATAAAGCAAAAACTGATAAACTGAAAGGAAAAACAGGCAAATTTCAAAGTATAGTTGGGAACTTTAATACAACTCTTTCAGTAATGAAACAAGTAGACAAAAATCAGTAAGAAGACCTGAAAAATGCTATCAATTAAGTTGACCTAAAACAAATCTAAATGAACATCAAAAGACTGAAACTGTTCATGGTATAGTCTCTCATCATAAAAGACTTTAACTGGAAACCAGTTACAGAAAGATATCTGAAACATTTCCATGTATTAGGAAATTAGATAATTAGAAAATAACCAACTGCCTAAAAATTAGAACTATATTCATAGCCATCCATGGATTAAATATTAAATCAAAATAGACATCTATAGTCATTTTAACTGAATGATAATGAAAAAATATACCAAACATTGTTGAATACATATAACAAGGGCTTAGAGGGAAATTTCATATACAAAGCATGTATAAAGCAGATTCCCAATGCAGGTGGGTTTCATCCAATCCACTGAGGGCTGGTATAGAAGAAAGGTGGAGGAAGGTAGGATTCACTGGCTCTTTGCCTGACTACAATGAGTGGGGACATCAATCTTCTTTGCCCTCAGCACTCCTGGATTTCAGGCCTTTATACTCAAGACTATAAACTATACACTGGCTCTCAGGCCTTTTGAGGAATGCCACCAGTATTCCCAGGACTCCAACTTACAGACATCAGATCATGGAATGTCTCAGACTCCATAATCACATAAGCCAATGCCATATATATTGTTTCTCTGTATAATCCTAACACAACAACCAATACAATATTGTAAAGTTAAAAAAAAAAAAAAAAACATTGATTAAGATGGATAAACTTCCAGTTACAAAATAAGTGAGTCACAGGGATGAAATATACAACATGGGGAATATAGTTAATAATACGGTAATAATTCTGTAGGGTGACAGATGGTAACTGGATTTATTTTGATAATCATGTATAGAAATAGAAAACACTAAGTTGTATGCTTGGAACTGACACAGTATTTTAGGTCAATTACACTTCAATTAAAAAAAATTGTTAATTAGGCAGTTTCAAAATAAGTGGGGAAACTGAAATATGACTGAAAGTTGAAATATGACTGAACTGCTCATAACCACAAGTATTATTGATATTTATTTAAAAATATTTATTAATTCACATCTTAATAAACCTAATGAAGAATTCAAAAACCACAAATCCTGATCAGCAAGTCACAATTTTAAAAAGTGACAGGCAAAAACAATTCACAAAGTAGAAAATGTTTTATATAACTATCTTCAGTGAAAATTAATATCTGGAATTAATTTCATACTATCTACAACTGACTTTTAATGACGTAAAAAAATTTTAACACAGATGGATAGTAAAATAAATAGAGATATGGGAGAATAAACACCAGCTTCAGGTATTACTAAACTGCTAACAACTAAATATTAATGAGAAATAAAAAATACAGCACTTCTCAAATTAGTAACAAATACTAATATTTAGTTTCAGAACTCTATAAATTTTCAAGGCATAATCACATTCTTACTTGACAGACATAACTAAACTGAGAGATGACCAAATTTATACTCATTTCGATACTGAATGACAGAACTGTTTTCACTAGGTACCAGGCAATGGCTGAGCAATGGAATGCCATTTAACAGTTCTCCCAGCACTTAACTATACTTCATGATAAATGGCTAAATTGCAAATTATTGTACCAAATGGCATGAACAATTCTGTGTTTCAAGAACCCTGAAATTTTCCATGGCATTTGATACAACAATTCATATATAGGCATTTATCTTAAAGTAATAACTTGATGCAGACAACAAATTGTACATAATGAATGATATTCACCACAGAAATGTGGAAACAACATAACTATCCAACAATGGAGCAATAAATAATATATTATGATATAGCCAGGGATAGGGAACAGTAAGCTATCGGTAGTGTATGATCATTCTCATTTTACCCAACCTAAACCCCACGTCCAAGGAGCAGCAGGTACGCAGGCGCAAGAGGGCCAAGAAGAGCTGCTCCACGTTCAAGGTCAGGAGGGGTGGCCCTGAGGAGATACCCCTCGTCCAAGGTAAGGAGCAGCAGCTGTGCTTTGCTGGAGCAGCCATGAAGAGATACCCCACAACCAAGATAAGAGAAACCCAAGTAAGACAGTAGGTGTTGTGAGAGAGGATCAGAGGGCAGACACACTGAAACCATAATCACAGAAAACTAGCCAATATGATCACATGGACCACAGCTTCGTCTAACTCAATGAAACTAAGCCATGCCATGTGGGGCCATCCAAGATGGACAGGACATGGTGGAGAGGTCTGACAGAATGTGGTCCACTGGAGAAGGGAATGGCAAACCACTTCAGTATTCTTGCCTTGAGAACCCCATGAACAGTATGAAAAGGCAACATGATAGGATACTGAAAGAGGAACTCCCCAGGTCAGTAGGTGCCCAATATGCTACTGGAGATCAGTGGAGAAATAACTCCAGAAAGAATTAAGTGATGGAGCCAAAGCAAAAACAATACCCAGCTGTGGGTGTGCTTCTGTGATAGAAGCAAGGTCAGATGCTGTAAAGAGCAATATTGCATAGGAACCTGAAATGTCAAGTCCATGAATCAAGGCAAATTGGAAGTGGTCAAACAGGAGATGGCAAGAGTGAACATTGACATTCTAGGAATCAGTGAACTAAAATGGACTGGAATGGGTGAATTTGACTCAGATGACCATTATATCTACTACTGTGGGCAGGAATCCCTTAGAAGAAATGGAGTAGCCCTCATGGTCAACAAAAGAGTCCAAAATGCAGTACTTGGGTGCAATCTTAAAAACAACAGAATGATCTCTCTTCGTTTCCAAGGCAAACCATTCAGTATCATGGTAATCCAAGCCTATGCCCCAAACAGTAACGCTGAAGAAGCTGAAGTTGAACGGTTCTATGAAGACCTACAAGATCTTTTAGAACTAACACCCCAAAAAGATGTCCTTTTCATTACAGGGGACTGGAATGCAAAAGTAGGAAGTCAAGAAACACCTGGAATAACAGGCAAATTTGGCCTTGGAGTACGGAATGAAGCAGGGCAAAGGCTAATAGAGTTTTTTCAAGAGATCAAACTGGTCATAGCAAACACCCTCTTCCAACAACACAAGAGAAGACTCTACACGTGGACATCACCAGAAGGTCAACACCAAAATCAGATTGATTATCTTCTTTGCAGCCAAAGATGGAGAAGCTCTATACAGTCAGCAAAAACAAGACCGGGAGCTGACTGTGGCTCAGATCATGAACTTCTTATTGCCAAATTCAGACTTAAACTGAAGAAAGTAGGGAAAAACACTAGACCATTCAGGTATGACCTAAATCAAATTCCTTATGATCATACAGTGGAAGTGAGAAATAGATTTAAAGGCCTAGATCTGATAGATAGAGTGCCTGATGAACTATGGCCAGAGGTTTGTGACACTGTACAGGAGACAGGGATCAAGAGCATCCCCATGGAAAAGAAATGCAAAAAGCAAAATGGCTGTCTGAGGAGGCCTTACAAATTGCTGTGAAAAGAAGAAAAGCAAAAAGCAAAGGAGTAAAAGGAAATATATAAGCATCTGAATGCAGAGTTATAAAGAATAGCAAGGAGAGATAAGAAAGCCTTCTTCAGTGATCAATGCAAAGAAAGAGAGGAAAACAACAGAATGGGAAAGACTAGAGATCTCTTCAAGAAAATTAAAGATACTAAGGGACTATTTCATGCAAAGATGGGCTCGATAAAGGACAGAAATAGTAGGGACCTAACAGAAGCAGAAGATATTAAGAAGAGATGGCAAGAATACACAGAAGAACTGTACAAAAAAGATCTTCACGACCCAGATAATCACGATGGTGTGATCACTGACCTAGAGCCAGACATCCTGGAATGTGAAATCAAGTGGGCCTTAGAAAGCATCACTACGAACAAAGCTAGTGGAGGTGATGGAATTCCAGTGGAGCTATTTCAAATCCTGAAAGATGATGCTGTGAAAGTGCTGCACTCAATATGCCAGCAAAGTTGGAAAACTCAGCAGTGGCCACAGGATTAGTAAAGGTCAGTTTTCATTCCAATCCCAAAGAAAGGCAATGCCAAAGAATGCTCAAATTACCACACAATTGCATTCATCTCACAAGCTAGTAAAGTGATGCTCAAAATTCTCCAAGCCAGGCTTCAGCAATACATGAACTGTGAACTTCCAGACGTTCAAGCTGGCTTTAGAAAATGCAGAGGAACCAGAGAGCAAATTGCCAATATCCAATGGATCATGGAAAAAGCAAGAGAGTTCCAGAAAAACATCTATTTCTGCTTTATTAACTATGCCAAAGCCTTTGACTGTGTGGATCACAATAAACTGTGGAAAATTCTGAAAGAGATGGGAACACCAGACCACCTGACCTGCCTCTTGAGAAACCTATATGCAGGTCAGGAAGCAACAGTTAGAACTGGACATGGAACAACCGAAAATAGGAAAAGGAGTATGTCAAGGCTGTATATTGTCACCCTGCTTATTTAACTTATATGCAGAGTACATCAAGAGAAAAGCTGGGCTGGAAGAAGCACAAGCTGGAATCCAGATTGCCAGGAGAAATATCAATAACCTCAGATATGCAGATGAAAGCATCCTTATGGCAGAAAGTGAAGAGGAACTAAAGAGCTTCTTGATGAAAGAGGAGAGTGAAAAAGTTGGCCTAACTCAACGTTCAGAAAACTTAAGATCATAGTATCTCGTCCCATCACTTCATGGCAAATAGATGGGAAAACAGCAGAAATAGTGTCAGATTTTATTTTGGGGGGCTCCAAAATCACTGCAGATGGTGATTGCAGCCACGAAATAAAAGACACTTACTCCTTGGAAGGAAAGTTATGACCAACCTAGATAGCATATTAAAAAGCAGACATTACTTTGCCAACAAAGGTCCGTCTAGTCAAGGCTATGGTTTTTCCAGTGGTCATGTATGGATTTGAGAGTTGGACTGTGAAGGAAGCTGAGCGCCGAAGAATTGATGCTTTTGAACTGTGGTGTTGGAGAAGACTCTTGAGAGTCCCTTGGACTGCAAGGAGGTCCAACCAGTCCATTTTAAAGGAGATCAGTGTTGGGTGTTCATTGGAAGGACTGATGTTGAAGCTGAAACTCCAATACTTTGGCCACCTCATGCTAAGAGTTGACTCACTGGAAAAGATCCTGATGCTGGGAGGGATTGGGGGCAGGAGGAGAAGGGGACGACAGAGGATGAGATGGCTGGATGGCATCACCGACTCGATGGCTATGAGTTTGAATAAAGTCCGGGAGTTGGTGATGGAGAAGTAGGCCTGGAGTGCTGCGATTCATGGGGTCGCAAAGAGTTGGACATGACTGAGCGACTGAACTGAACTGAACTGAGGGGAATAAAAGATTAATTTTCATTTATATTTCTTTACTAATAAAATCTGAACATCCTATAAACATGTTTATTGGTCATTAGTGATTCTTCTGAGTTGTTTTTTTCCTGTGGCTATTTCATCTGACAGGCACTTATATTTTATTAATTGGTAACAGCTCTTTAATTGTTGGGCAGATAAAAGAAAGTATAAAAATCCTTTGTCTATTTTACCCTCAAGTGTTATGCTTAGAGTTTTAGCATAAATCACCTCATTTGTAATTCAAATTATTTCTTGAAATGCTTTAACTTCTGATAGTGTTCAACTTCATGGGTACTATTGATAAGGTGAAAAAATATTTTTTTTCAAATAAGTTCAAAATAGTAAAAGTTAAACTTCTAGAATAGAAATGAAAATTTATGAAATTTTAAGGTAATTGTTTTATCTGTAGAGGTGAAAACAAACCTTTTAAAAATAAGAATAGGTTTAGCCAGTATTACAGTCAGGTAACAGTCAAGAGGTTTTGTTATTTTATTACTCAAGAAATTTAATTATTAAAATGAAATCATTATTTTAAGGACCATGTCTTATTGCCCTGGCTTTACATGCCCTCTGTAGTTAATTCTTTTTTTTAATTGAGTTAATTGTTTTGAATGATAGGGAAAGATACCTATTTTACAAAAAAAGCTGAAAAAAATAAACTTTAAGCTTGCCAAAAGCATTCATAGTATATAATTTAAATGTTTCTAGTCAGTAATGTATGACAGTTAATTATAGGTTTAATTTTTTTAGCTTTGGCCATAAACAACTGTCAATGTTAACTTTATCTAATAACAAACTAGATATAGAGGATTCCTAACAGTTGTTCTTACCTCCAGTGCTGACTCCAAACTAAACCTATATAAGAATATACTAAAGTTATTTTTAAAAATAAGACTAAACTTTTTTATTTTAAAGAAATCTTAAATTTTAAGGAAAATGTTATTTATTTTTAAATATTTGTGCAAGTGTGTGCATGTGTGTGTATGTGTTATCTGAAAGTACTGCAACTGGTTATAATGTTAAATAAATCAAAACTACTAAGATACACTTGGGATTTAACCAACTTCCCAGTTCAGTAACATCAAAAGAAAAGAAGACAATGTATGGGATTTTTATTAATTCTTAGACAAGAAAAAAAGAAATTCCTGTTAAATTATCTGAAGCAAACAGCTGTAAGTAGAACCCATTCTGTCTTCCTGACTTCCAGTACCTGCTCCCTCCCATTTTCCACTGTGGCCTCTGGGACACATGCGTGTCAGATTATAAACAAGGTCTCTACATCCTAAATCTCTTCTGTCTCTACCTCTGCCTGAAAGATAACTTGACCCCTCACCCAGGAAACCGCTTCCCTGGCAGCTCTCAGAAGTGAAAGCTACTCATTCTCCTAGACTCCATACAGTTTCCCTTTAGGAGCCAAATCCTCTGTCCCTACTTTGAAGCTCAGAACTAGGAGCAATATTATTACCCCATAATCTATCTATCCATCCAATAAATATGTACTTAGTGCCTGCCATGTGCCAGGCACCTTGTTAGCTGTAGACTATAGAACAGTAAATCCTCATGAATTTTAAAATCTAGTAAGACAAATATGAAACATATAATTATGCATATAATTGTCAATTATCAAAGAAAATAATAAGAAGGTATATGAGAGAATCAGTAGGATTTGGTCAGGCCAAGAGTGACAGACAGCATTTAAGGATGAGAAGGAAAGAACTCAGCTTTCAAGGAAACCAAGTATAACTGGGCAAATGGGTTAGGAGAGTGGTCTGAGGGGTTGAGGAGGGGGGCTGGGTCTCAAAAGTCACATTGAGGACTTTGGATTATATTCTAAATGCAACCAGAAACTTCAATCCTTACCAGAGGCATTACACATCTGCTCCCATTTAACCGGGTTAGTTGCTTATCCTTCAGCTCTATTCCAAAGCTCTCCACATCCCAGATAGCTAAACACTCAAGACCTCTCAGCTCAACACTCGGGATCCAGTGACTCCCCCCAGCTCCTCCTCAATCAGGCTTCTCTCTACTTTCTCCTTGTCTAAAATTAGTCCACCTCTGAAAATCAAATTCCAGGATTCAATGTCAGACCATAACCTCTTATCAGGTCTACTTTTCTTCCACTTTATACCTATCAAGCCTGTCCTCTGTTTGAATTTTTTTTAATCTGATTAGAAAAAAACAATTGAAATATAATCTTATCAGAATAGATCAGATCAGATCAGTTGCTCAGTCGTGTCCAACTCTTTTTGACCCCATGAATCGCAGCACGCCAGGCCTCCCTGTCCATCACCAACTCCCAGAGTTCACTCAGACTCACATCCATCGAGTCAGTGATGCCATCCAGCCATCTCATCCTCTGTCGTCCCCTTCTCCTCCTGCCCCCAATCCCTCCCAGCATCAGAGTCTTTTCCAATGAGTCAACTCATCACATGAGGTGGCCAAAGTACTGGAGTTAAGTGAAAAGTTATTACTATTTCCTCCAACCCTACCAAGGCATGTAGGCTTTTCTACACCTTCCTCCATGCTCATACCAACATATGTGAACTTATATACACAAATGTAGAGACATTTGTGTACATAAATGCTTGTTTTGATTATGAAAAGTTAATCATACCCAATACAAAATATTGGGTATTTTATAAAAATCATGAACAAATCTCACATACAGGCTGAATTCCTTCTTTAAAGTGCTGCACATTGTTCCTGGTAGAGACGCTGCCCGTGGTTCTCCTCCAAAGGGAACTTCATTCATTGTTTCTGCAACAAACTTGCTGACCCCAGAAAACCTTGAAGCAGACTCTTCAGTGGAGCGCTGTGCTTCCAATGCTGGTAGCTGGGAAAGCACTGATGCTTGGGACTGGAAAAGTCTGGGAGCAGGATGGTTTCTCACAGCACCGCACTGCAGGCCACGAGCACGAAGCCATGGCACCTTCCACCACTTAGTTTCCTGCTTCCCCAGAAATATGCAAGACAGGCTGCTGGCAAGCATGGCAGACACCACAACCATGAGTGGGCAAGGAAAATTAAAACTCACTCACAGCGCTCTGAAAGAAAGATGGCCAACAGAACAGAAACAGGAGATGCCTACTGCAGTAGGACCAATGGAAGAAACAAGAGAATTTTAATGAAAATAGAATGGAATTACAGTGCAAAATACAAAAAAAAACCTCCAAAATTTTTAGGAACTAAAACTCAAGACTTCTTATTTAGAAATTCAGTATCCAACAGCAAAAGAGAATGACTGCCCCTGAGAACCATATAAGCGGTTAGAAACATCAGATGGAAGAAATGCCTCACAAGAAGTCCTGTAACAGATACCCTGAGGGAAAAGGCAAGTGGTGTGGAGGTCAGATCCAGCAGACAAAATAAGGAAGAGGGGAGGAATATGTAGAGAGGTAATAACCACACAAATAATGGAAGGAAACATTTAGAACTTAAGAGTCATGAGATCCTGAATATCAAGGATAAACAGAAAATCTTGCCAGCTTATTAGTACTGTGGGAACAAGGGCTTTCTTTCCCCATCTGGGATGATGAGAAGCTGGAAGCAGACACCACTTGGAGATTCCCAGGGACTGACTGTGAGCCTCCCTGACACTGAGTTTGGTTCACATGCCAGAAAAACCCAATGTCTGTGCTTAATGCTTCACATGGAAACGTTAAGCAGGGAGATTGCTGAAGTTCTAGTTCTGGTAAATTTCCTTTGTTATTCTGTGTCAGTACATCCAAGTACCAACCTTAGGGTCTTTTCCTTCCATAGTCTAGCCAAAATATGGTGGGGACCAACTTTTAAATACCATATGCACAAATTTCTTTGATAAAATTAAAAATGTTTAAAAGAGAAAGTATTCATAGATGAAGTAATGCATGATTGTTACAAGAAACCATTACCTTTACTTATGAAATATACATGAAGATAGTATGGTCATAGCCAAGAGAAGAGATTCTGGATACCTGCTGCTTACTAGCTGTGTGACCTTGAGTGAGTTACTTTTCTGTGTTTTGGTTTCCTGAAAAGTAAATGTACTTAATAGCACCTATCTCATTAGATAAAGGGTAAATGAATTAATACAAGTATCAGAGTCAGGACTTTGGCATAGACTAGTGCTCAATAAATAAGAGCAATGATGCCCCTGGGCTAATGCTGCTGTCACGGCTTACAACAGGAAAAAAGTATTGTACAGAGATTCTGGAGTCAGAAGACTTTTAAACTCAAGGAGTTTTATACCACAGCCACAGCAGTAATTCCTCTTACACTTTTCATATTTAAAACAGGAATATGAATACCTCCCTCTTTTAACATCCATCTACCTATCCACAAACATCATCCAAGTGTCTATATACCAGGTCTTGTGTTGTAGCTGAAATAGAAATGAGAAAACGTCAATAAGATACAGTTCTGTTCTTACAGAGTTCAAAGTCTAGTGAAAAATACTCAAGAACCTTAGTTTTCTTTCTTGAGAATATTTTTTTTATTTCATGAGAGTATTTCTTAAGGCTGCCTTTGCTTAAGGAGATGAAGAAAGAATCACAAGGGTCAAGCATATAACACAAGTACTATGATTTAAAATTAAAAGGCAACACTAATATTGTTAGCAATTGTTAGGCAAAAAATGTGGCCCGTTTCTGAAATGATTGTATTTTTGAAAAATACTATGAAGCAATTGGGTCACTGGGAAGTAAGCCCCTGTAGATGATAACAGTAGTCTTAGGAGTGAGGGGATCAGAGAAAAGCAGGCCCTCATTTCTGGTCAGAGAAGTAGATAAAACATCTTGGAGGGACTGAGCTCAGTTCATAGGCTGGACTGTGTAGTATACAACTTGCTGCTTTGAATGATCATTTGAAACCTGAGTGTCCTTTGAATAAACACCTCTCAAGTCATTCTCTGAGAGGAGTCACTATTACTTGATTCTTTGTCAATTATATCTGTCCCCTTGTAGAGTATCCTGACTTGACACATAGGGTAGGAGATTACAGAGAACATCTTCTTGGTGTCTCTTCTACTCCATCCCAATAACAAAGATCTCACGCTAAAGCTTCTTGGTATTAAGAGTGTTTATTTTGATCATCCCATGTGAGTTGGCCATGGGAAGGGGTAGGAAAAATCACTCCTCTTTAATCTCTCAGTTAACTCAGGGGTTTCAGAATGTCTACACTAATAATATCAATCACTAACATAAGATGAACAAAAAGAGACTATAAATTCACAGGAGAGACTAAAGACCTATTCTTTATAAAGAATGCATGCCGCCATGTTTTCATCTGTCACTGTCAGTTGGCATTTAATAAAGCCATGACTTAAAATTCTATATTTAAAACCTGACAGAAATTATAATGGCATTTTAGCATATATTTGAAACAATATTAAGTACACTGAGACATTTGGCAACTTTAGAAAGTATGCAATTATATCATTATTAAAAATAATATTCAGAGTATTTTCTTTTATTATATTAATATATACACATATAGCACTATATAATGTAAAACAATTACATACATTATTTAAAATCATGTATTTGGCTTATAATTGGCTGAGGTTTATTACAAATTCATTTGAATGGTGGCTATAGTCACAAAGAATGATTCTAGCTTCTTTTCTGTGTATAAAATATTCTAGAAACCAAAATAAATTAAATAGATATTAATCCAGAGTTAAGTGAAGACTATCCAGCAAAAAAGGAATACTAACATATATCTTGTTTTAAAATTTCAACTGGATAATAAATTATGTTTCAAAAATCTTTACATAAAAGCCTAATAGCACCACTCATAAATCATAAAGTATAGCAACAGATAACATATTTATTTAATTTTTACCTAATTACTTTTTACTCATAGTAAAAATCTATCGTTTATAGAAAGTAAAGCCAAAAATTTATCCAAACATTGTTACATAAGAGGTTTTAAGAAACTGTAAATAATTCTTAATACTCTCATTTTGATTCTCTGACTTTTCAAGACTATGTTGTATTTCTTTCAAACATACTTCCTGATGTTGTGCTTTCTAAATAAAAAAAAGAAAAATAGTTAATAATGACATTAATATCAAAGGATAGTCATAATATAAAAATTTATATACACAATAATTGAATACATGGTTTTTAATTTTTTAAAAGAAAAAATTTTAGAGCTGACTTTTCTTTAAAATGTAGAATAAATAAGAGTTCATACATGGTTGATCTCTCTGTGACAGTTTATTGTAATACACACCCCTTAGCCCCAAATTATTATATATTTAATATGATTAACTTAAATAGATTTTACTTAAAACTGTCACAATTTCTATTACATTTAACATGGCATATTTTAATACTAGTTTTTGTCATTTTCTTTGCCTAAAAGGCTGACTACTTTTGCTATCTTAAAATAGCAAAACTATTTTTGCTATCTATAAACTAGACAGAATTCTAGTTTTGATAATATGGACATTTTATTTTTAGAATCTTTTAAAAACAAAATGAACTCAATTTCATATGTGGTCTTTGAGGAAAACATTTAAAATGTAATGTATTTTTAAAATATTCAGTTGTGTGTAAATTCCCAAATAGATCTGTTCACTGAAAATATTTTAGACAGACAGGCTACAAATATCACCTAGCTTCCAACTAAAGTGTAGGAACCACGAGAAGAAAAATCTTTTATATCCTTCCTACCAAGTGTTCAATGACACCAGATACCTTCTGAAACTGAGCAATGCCCCCAAGGAAAGTATAGTGGGTGGTATAAAACAACTCGCCAGGCTGAAGTCTACAAAGTCATAGAATGACTATAACGGATCTTTGAGAAACATTGATTTTACTCAACACCTTGGAGGGAAAAATATTAATACAAATACACATAAGGTAGAATGCAAAATGTACATAGATTTAATATATATTCCAAAGACATTTCAGGCTTCTTGATCTAGAGTAGGCCGCTGAGGGTCACCCTTGGGTCTGTGTATCTATTCCCTCTCTCTCCCTCTGAAGCACTGGGCAGAAAATCTGTAGAGGCCTGCTGCTATGGGGCAGGCACTATGGAAGACAGCAGCATACAATTAACTATGAGACAGCCTCTCAGGGTGCTTACAATTCAGATGGAGCTAAGGCGTGTATATAAAACAAATATCTGAAACTGCCAACTGAACTGCTCCCGGGAAGGGACACAAATAAACCCATTTTTCAGCAATGTCCAAATCCAGGGTCAGAATTTCTAAAAAATTCTAAATTTTTACTACTGTAAAAATCATCAAGCTTAACAAAACATCAGATCTTAAGTTTACTTATTTTAGCAGCTTTAACCAAGTACTAGGAATATTATAACACACATACCTTATTTTAATATACTCATTTTTTAGAAGTTTCAATTACACACAGAATATTGCACATTTTACAATATAACAGAAACTCTGACAGTGACTAAAAAATATTGTGAAATAAAGCAAAGGCCTGTGCTAAACTAAAGATGAGAAATGTTTTGTTCTGATTAAATTGCCATGAAACTTTTGATGGTAATAAAATTAAACTAATAATGATGGCTAAAATATTTAACTTTTGAACCTTTCAGGTTTTCAATGGTTTACATGCTTGGGAATGAAAAAATAGTTAAAATGGAGTCTGGCTCCTGGAAAAAATAAAAGTTATTATTTCCTATGTCACTGTTTAGTAAATAATTTTCAACTAAGTCAATCACAATTCGTGCTAGTTTTCATAGTATATTACACCAACTATTTCATGAATAGTTAGGAGAAAAAACAGAAGACTAACTAAACACAGCCAATTTGGTATTCTCATTTTATGACTGAGTAGACCCAAGCATCCACCTCATATGCAGATATAACTAAACATCTAAATCATCAACTTATAACTTCCTAAAATATTCATTATTTAATACTATCAAAATCTAATCATAGTGTTTATCTTAAAAATGAAAAATTCATAATAGAAAGAAAACAAGTAAATGATATCTGTAACTTTCATTAAGCATATGTCATGTAAAAATAATATGCAGAGAAAGGGCCTGATGAGACTTTGGGGGAAATGTAATAGAAGCTACCAAGGATGCAGGATAATAATTCTTTGGCCAAATGCTGACATTTTTATTTTTATGATTTATATTATTTGTTACTTTTAGTACTATCAGTAAAGTAATAGCCTTGATTCCCTTCACTTTGTATGTTAACTGTTTAACTAAAACTCCATGGTAAGAATGTTAAATGCTCACTTATTTTTAATGAAAATACATTAAGCCATACTAATACTTACACTGTTCATTTTGCAAACAAGTTGATTTTGTTCTTCATTTTTCTTTCTAAGCTCATTTTCCAGATCTACTATTTTGACTTGTAAAGCCCTTTCTCTAGATGACATTTTCTCTATTTCTTCAGAAACCTGTAATTTTAGTTGAAAGAATAGAAGAGCTAAATGTGCTTTCTTTAAGATATAATTTAAAGCCTTGAATAATTATACTGTATCTCTTCTTTCCAAATAGATATTATTTGGATATTAGACAACTTAACTACAAAGTGTTTAAAGGTGTTGTACCTTGAGAAACACATATAGCATAAGCATGCATTCTCCTGTTTGGTATGGAAGTATCTGAAAAAGTAGCTTGAAGTGGAAGAGGTGTATATATTACCACAGATGCGATGTAGGCAGGTTTTCCCCAATACTGTATTTCCACAATCTGCTGAGATTAACTGCCATGTTTTTACAGAATTTATATTTATCATGGCATCCAAAGTGGTGGTGGGACATAGAAAGTCCACTATCAATGCTGATTATAGACTTGGATGGAGAGAACTGGGGGCAGGATAGATGATATTCACACCACACACACACACACACACACACACACACACGAGATTGGTTTTTCATTCATTCACTTCCAAAATGGTCTGAATTTGAGTTTTCGTATTTCTCTGATGGTTTATTTCAGCAGAAAGTCTAGCTTAGCAATGTTATCCAAGGATTCAGATACATGGGAACCTATTTGCAGGAAAGGTGGGTTGGAACCACAAGAATGAAAGTGGAGGCAGAGACTAGTTGAGGAGCAAGGAGCTAGTAGGAAGGACTGTCCTCTAACCTAACTCCCACGGACTAAGTTCTAAGTTGTTATAAAGTTATTTACAAAGATTTCTAGTGCACAAATTCCAAGGGTGATTGTGAGAGAAGAATTCTAACAGCATTTGAAGCTTTGGGAGAAAGAGCCCCCAGGACAAGTATCCGTGTCCTTTACAATGCCCTGCGGTATGGACAACAGTGACAGGGCAGTGACGGCACTCTTCACGCGGCAG
Source organism: Bubalus kerabau (assembly GCF_029407905.1). Taxonomy (NCBI): domain Eukaryota; kingdom Metazoa; phylum Chordata; class Mammalia; order Artiodactyla; family Bovidae; genus Bubalus; species Bubalus kerabau. The sequence goes on along the minus strand of NC_073629.1, from coordinate 58,170,959 downwards.
TAGAGACAGCTCCACATTTCACCGCAGCAGGAAGGAAAGCAGAGGGCAGACACATCTCTGAGGACTCTGAATACTTTTGAGAAGAAATCTGAGAGCATCCAGCATTTCCAAGGTTCATGTAGTCTGAACCCAGGCTAAAGTCACTTCTCCTCCCACAGGCTGGGACTGAGAAACCTGGATTACATTTCTATCATTGGCAGTACATTTTACTACTTAGCTTTCATTCAATGATATGTCTTTCAAAGTCAACTTAAATAGCTTTCCCAGAGGTTAAAAAATATCAAAATATATCTATGTGACACTTAAAGAGTTCAAGGGTATCAGAAGTTCTCTGACTCTTGTGGAATTGCCTTTAACAGGATTGCGAAAGACCACAGGTAGAAGAGTTCAGAGAGACATTCAAAGTCTGGTGTTGGACATGTAAAGTCTGAGTTGCCTAAAAATGTTAAGAGGAGATAAATAAATAGCAGAGCATACGAATTTAGATGTCAGGAAAGAAAGAAGTCTGTGGTAGAGATATACTTCTGAGAGTCATCAGGGTATAGACAATCTCTTTCCAGTGTCATTCAATCCTATGAGGAAACTCATCTTCCCCGTTTTACCAATTAAGAAACTAAAGTTTGGAAAGTAGCTTGCCTTGGGTTGGGATATAATGTGTCAGGGCCAGAATTCAAAGCCACCTCTTGTGAATTCCAAAGCCCACCTCGTGTCTTTCAAGATTACATTTTCAAATTATTTGATAAATTTACCTCTTCTTTGAGATCTTCCTGAATCATTTCTCCACATCTCCAGATTGAACTAATCCACCTGGCAGTGTCCCTTGTGTCTTCCCTACATTACAGCAACTACTTGCTGGATGATACTGTCTGTTCACATGTTGTTTCCCTACTGAACTTGAGTGTCCTGAGAGCTGAGGCCAGTTCTTACTCATCTTTGTATCAGAAGCACTAACAGAATGCTTCTCAACAGACAGTGAGATATTTATTAAATGCTAATCATATGGATTTAACTGGAAATTAATTCTTGCCCATATTTATTTTTACAACATTTGCCAAAAGGGAGTTGAGCTTTATAGCTCACTGAATCTCAATCAAAACCAAAAGGTTCAGTAACTTGCATATCTGCTCTGGTTTCATTTAAAAAAAAGAAGAAGGGCGATTCCTATAAAGTGTTTTCCATTCCTGCCCTTTACCCTGCCACATCACCATTTATTTAGTGAAGTAACTCCGGACCAGTAACATATCTGTTTAGCTCCAAAAGGGAAAAGTAGATAAAAAACAAAAATGTAATTGCTCCCTTCACCCTGTCATCAGGATAAAAACAATAACTGTAGGTTTGGCAAGATGAGATATCGTCTGTTTAAAAAGATGACTCTTTGGTAATCTAATTAAAATGTTTCTAAATAAAGCCCATCTGTACCTTTTGTCTTCCTTCTTCTAAAGCAGCTTCCAGCTGCCTGGCCAGTGCTGTATATTCTGCAGATTTCTCTTTAAACTTAAGATTGCTGTGCTTAAGACATTCTTCTTGGTTTGCCAGCTTCTTTTCAAGTTCTTTATTTTCTGCATCCATCTGTTCTAATTTTCTTTTTACAGAAGACATATATTTTAAAATTATAGTGTGTAGAAAAAAATGTAATACCAACTTTAAGTCAATTTAATACTTACTGTTTAAGGTTTTCACACTTTAACTGAATAAGATAATTTTCCTCTTCCAGAGAAAGCTTTGTCAGAAGATTATGATTTTCGTCAACCTAAAAGAGAAAAAAGTTTTCTTGGTTATTTTCTTTATAAGTGACTTCCAGAGAAATCTACATAGTTTACTGCTAGAACAATTATAAAAAAGAAGATGGTATAAATATTATTACCCCTACACAGAGAGACACCAAGAAATATTACATTGTTAAAAAACAAATTCTTAAATTCCTGGATTTTTTTAAAAAACTATTGCTGCCTCATGGAAAATTATTTACTAAAATTTTTACTGTAAGATGGCAAATAAAACATTCTGAGTAATGTTTTATTGAAAAAGAACATGTATTTTGTTAAGTAAATGTGAAGATTTTATACAGTAACCTCCTATTGTTGGATACTTAGGATTACTCTTACAGTTTTCTGATTCACCTATAGGCAGTGATTAATAATTGAATATCTGTGAAGTTGTAACTATTGAATAAAAAACATATTTGTGAGAAGCAAAACAAAACAGATAAGCAAATCAACCAAAGATACACTTGCCTACACCAAAAAAGAATATTTTTTCCACTGCTTTAAAAGCTTTAAATAATGCAGTTTTGAAAAAAAATTTTTTTCTCATATTTCAGTTAGTGTGATTTGACACTTTCCTAGAAAGATTTCTTCTCAGGAGATAGACTAAGCAAAGTTTTGTTTGCGTTCTTTTAAAAAGAGGATGATCTTCAATATTAAACCCGGGTTAATCTGGAAGATAGGGAATTCTTCCTAAAATTATTTTGCAAAAAAGAGATGTGCCACCACCTTTGGACATGCTTCTTTGAAAAAAAAAGATTAAAAAATATTTATTAAGTGTTTACTAGTGTTAGGCATTTAATTAAGAGATGGCTATATGAAACCCATGATCTCTGTCTTCAGATGCAGTGAAAAAGTATATCTTTAAAAAAATAATTGAGAATAACCCAAATAAACTTGCACATAATTCTAACAGAAATAAATTCTAATTTTTATATGGTAAATTTCAATAATTTATCTTATCCTGACATCAAAAATATACGTGTAAACAAAGCTTTGCTCCTTCTCTCATGCTATTACTGTCCTCAAATGTCTAAATATAGATTTGTATGAATAAACTAAATTAGCAATTTTAACTACCATTTTTCATTATAAAATACTAACAAGAAGAGCTTACAAAATAATCACAGTATTCACAAGAAACTGACATTTTATCAACTTATTTAGATAAGAGTAAAATAATCAACCCCTGACAGGAATGCCCTCAACTGGCGAAATTATTCCAAAGCATTTGACACATCTAACGAAAATCAAAATGATGGCTGGACACCTGGCCCTGAAGCTCCCTAACGGTGTGTGCCTGGTCTGCACACTTCCCTTTGTGGTGCTGCAGACTCTCCTGACACTCCTGAAGCCTCTGTTCCACCGCCGTCAAGGAATCGCGGACACGTTCTAACTCCTTCAGATGAGACTCCATCTGGCCTCTCATCTGAGTTGTAGCATTAGGGAAATAAGTGCAAGATCACACATTCAGCATTCATGTTTTTACTATCTTAAATACTAGATATGCCTGTAATATAATAAATATTTTAGGTATAAGAGTTTATAAAAAGAGATTTAACCAAATAAATAAGAATAAACTTTAAGTTTGACTATGCTAAATAAGAATGAAAAGTGAAACTTTCTCAGTCATATCTGACTTTTTATGACCCCACGGACTGCCGCCAGGCTCCTCTGTCCATGGAATTCTCCAGGCACATTCTGCCAATCCCCAATCCCTTCCCCAGGGGATCTTCTCGACCCAGGGATTGAACCTGAGTCTCCTGCATGATAGGTTAATTCTTTACCATCTGAGCCACCAGGGAAGCCCACCCGTTAAATAAGAATATAGAACACAAAAGTAGGTTGGACTTTAATTAGTGTACAAAAAGTTTGTTGAGTAAATGAATATGGTGATATTAGCTTACAGGTCAAATGTTTAAATTCCTTAGGAAAGTAAACTTATGACTCTGTCCTGTCATTTATATGCAAGCACAGACATTACTAAGACGGCTAGTACAGTAGTCTTCTGCTGTCCAGCCATCAGTCTGAAGTAACTATAGAATTTTGTCCAAAATTTGGTAACTCAAGATATTTTGAATAAAGCAGCCTTGCTGCACTCAGCTTAGTTGGAATTAGTGAGGTTTGCTGTATGTAAATTCAAAATACCTAATATCAGTAGTATTCAGGAGACTATAATTTGATCATTAATGTTACTATATTACTAAGAACAAATCTAATTGTACCTATATTATCTCTGGGCTGCTACAATTCCTCACGGTGGCACTTTTGTAGAGATGTGATAAGAAGCAACCATAAAAATTGCTTGAACTAATAATTAAGAGGAAATAACAAGACATAGGGCACCTAGGATGTTCACAGGGAAGAAAAACAAAAGCTAGACGTTTCCCCAAGACAGGGAATACCGAGAGCTACTATGCAACATCAGGCCTTCTGGATGACAAATGATAAAATTAGAAAAATGCCTGCCTCTGGGTCCCCAAACATCTAAGAGCCCATGAGAAAGACAAGAGACTTAAAACAGTGGACAAGAAAAAGGAAGCGTTTCACTTTAAAAAATAGCTTATCTGGTTTAATACCAGTAACAAAACACTGTGACCTCATAGTATCTGAAAACCCTGCACAGGCTCCAGCCTCTTCAGCCTTTTGAACAGGTTTTCTAAAATAGACTTTTATTTATAGTGTTGCCTATAAAAGAGGAGGCATTTGCATTGGTATGTCTCATGAGAAAAAGTAACCAAGAGGTATGAAATGATTTCTTCTCTGGGCTGCTAAAAATAGGTGAAAAGTAGTAAGTTGCACATCTAATGGGCTACCTTTCCCTCTTTTAACCAGCAGAGAAGCCTGCTCTGACTGACCTCTTCTTCACACTGGTGTCTTACTCAGACTTCTCAATTCCAAGATGTGGGGACAACCCAGAGACAGTCACCTTATTACACTCAACTAACCAGTAACATCTCATGACCTCCCCAGCCAGGAGTCAGGGGTGTCAGCGTCCTACAAGTTTCACTGCTTCCTTACCAAAAGCGATGTGAGAAGACCCAAAAAAGGATGCGGTTTCATTTAAAACTTAAAAATATTCACAAAAACATCATAACTTGCCAACACTGACCTTCCCCTCATTCTTTTGCAATAGGGTGGAAAAAAAAAAAGGAAATGATTTTGTTTTTGAAAAAAAAAAAAAAAAAGGGTTCTTTTTGCTTTTAATGTTACTTTTCTTCCAAAAAAGCATTTAGAAGAGAATATTTTCTTTGTTTTTTTACACAAAATATTTAGTATCAGAATAAAAAAGGTGAGATTAAAAATGAAAGATTTGCACAAAGCTCAGTGATAACCATTTTTTGATGCTACTTAAGTCTCCGCTTGTATCAGAAAAATTAAATATTTATGTTATTTTTTAAATATTTAGGAACAATTAAAAAAATATATTAACATATTTCAGGTCTGGAAGACACATTACTTACTTAGAAAACAAATTGCCACAGAAATCGAGAACAGGTAATTCCTAAGTCTAAACTAAAGAAAATGAAAGAATTTATATAAAATTTATATAAAAGAATTCATATAAAATTCATACAGTACAAAACATAAATAAAACATTTCATTATTTAAAATGTCAAGCTAACCTTTTTTAATTTTTTATTTTTGTTTTTTGTTATTAGGCTATTTTCTTGTAGCAAATTTTTGCATCTGCTTTTTACCATTTCAGCTGCTTCTTGCAGCTTTTGTATCTGAAAATAAAAAATATTACAGTAATACGCATTATTTTCTTATTAGGACCATTATATGAAATAAAAAGCTAAAAATGTGAATTTAAATTTTAAAATTTCTATTTTAAACCCATTATCATTACCCTATTAGTACCATCAGTATGTTTATCTAATGTTATTCCTTCTTTAAATACAAGAACCACTCAGTGCTCTACTCTGATTCACAATCCTTTTGTGATTTACCTGTCTTTTCCCATAATACTTCTAGAATCTTCACCTGAGCTCTGAATATTAGAGAGAGACCTTCATTAGCAGGTCAATGTCACTTTAAAGAATTGGTCTCTGGTCCAAACTAGCTCCCAAAGCAACTATTTCACTCTACACATCAAAATCTGTTAAATAAAAAACAAAAAACCTAAGCACTTTATACAAGACCCAGAGCCAAGAATATACTCATTCACAGTATTCTTCATGGAGGGTTAAATCAGAACCACCAGCTGGAAGACCCAGATGATATTTTCAGTGAGGCATCACACAGTCCATCACAGCCTCCACTCTTAGCTCCAGCAGGGATAACTGGAATATTCTAACTGAATTTTAGTCTCAACTCCAGTTTCCCATCTAATCCATGGGAATGGAGTCCTTCCTACTTACCTACATTATTTCCCTCCTTCAGCTTTAACCTTTAGTTCATTATCCTTCAATTCAAACACTCTCTTTCATGAAAATAAGGTCCTTGTTGACCAATTTGTTACCCATCATTCAAGGACCTGCATATGTCTCATCTTTCAAATGAAGTTTTTCATTTAAATACTGTATTTCTAAATCATAAGCTTTTCTATAAATTACCAATTAACACATGCTCTATTCAATACATATGTTCTTTTCCAGGTCTTTCATGAGAATAAATCTGAATTATACTTTATTAAGATGCAAGGAGGAAATATTGTGCTTTAATGACCCTTGAATGGAGTCATTATTCTAAATCAATACCATTAAAAATACAAGATGACAAATATAACTAAAATTTACTAACAAGATTACTATAAGTTCCATTACACCTATGCAATTAATTTTAGATCACTTTTAGGAATATCCAATATAAACAGAGCATTCAAATTAGGAATAAGAAGAATCAATTTATGAATTTGGAACCTTAAGAAATATTTTGAGATAAATCATATTTTATCACAATAACTCCACCTTTCCTCAATTCTGCTTTTTTAAACCATAAACAAATACAGTGTTTAAATTATCTACCAAGTTTAACAAACATTAAAATAAATGCAATGGTTACCTGAGTTTTATAAACTTCAATAAGGGTTTTCTGTTGTTTTTCTACTTCTTGCAATTCTAAGAGTTCATTTTCAACAGAGGCAATCTCATCCTTCAAAGCAGCAAGTGTAGTCTATTAAGGAATATATAAATAGATTTTATAAATCATTAGAATTCATTTGTATTTCGATGCATTAAAAATTAACTCATTTATCAACGAAGCTAATAAAATTAGCTTATTTCTGACTGCATATAATTACCATTAAAATTAAGAATTTCAAAAAGTTATTTATTAAAAACATATTTTTTAACTTTAAAAATTTATTGACATAAAAGACTTGAACAATAGAAAGACCACATTTGGAAGGGGGACTCAATACTATTGACATATCAGTTTTTTACAAATCAATACAACTTTACTATAATTACAACCAAAACAGTTGAGGGGAAGACCAATATGAGAAAATTAATTTAAAATTCATATGGAAAAACAGAAGAGACTAATAAAAATTTTAAAGGATACTAAGTAGAGAATCTCAGTACTTATTAGATATTAAAATGTATGTTGTTGTTCAGTCACCAAGTTGTGTCTGACCCCTCTCTATATAATACAGGGGTCTATGGAATAGAAAAAAAATACATTAAGATTATATTTATTATATGACAAAGATTGGATTTTTAAATAAATGGGGAAAATATGGATCACTATAATGGTAATAAGACAATCATTCACTAGGAAAAAACAGGTTAACAATACACTTTCAGCAAACATGATTTTTACATTGGTCAATCATACATTTATTTTAATGTGTTAAATATTTTAAAAAATTAAGCTTACACTTTTTTTCACAGAAGATTCAGGTAAAATTTGATTTAATTTTAGAATAGTAAAAACCTAACTAAGCATAAAATCAAAAGACGATATCAAGAACTGTAAAAGTCTGAAATTTTTACCCCCCAAGACTACCAGTTAGCCTAGCATAGTCTCATGGATACTAGCAGAAGACACAAGATTCCTGGGTGAGTCTTATATCAGTGTTTGTGTTAGTTTCCCAAGCCTTACTTCCTCCAAAGCAATACCAAGAGGGCCAATGACACCTGTACACATACTGAGACATACAGAGATGCAACTCCAAATTTAGGGAACCCAAATCTCTTATAACAGGCAGTAGGCATGCCTTTTGGTAGAAGGAAACACTACTATCTTCCAAGGATGTTCACTATACAAACATCCTTGAAAAGATAAGTCTGTTTCTAGATCATAGTCAGTATGTTGCTCCCAAGATGTGCAGAAATGTGAGAGACTCCCAAAGGAAGCCGTAAAGGAAAAAAAAAAAAATATATATATATATATAAATATATATATATTATACACATACACATATACATACATAGGTTCATGTGTATCTCCAAAATTTCAGAGCCCCTCAAAGTATTAAACAGGCTAACAAAATGTGAAAAAAAGTAAAGGATTATGACAAAAGATTAATACCCTTAATATAGAGAGAACCCTTATATAATAATTTTGAAAAAAAAAAAAGACATGTAAAGGATAATTAGTAGTTAATTCCCAAAGGCAGAAATGTAAATGATGAAAAATACATGAAAAAAATATCCTTACCAGTTATTACAAAATGCCCTAAGCACTGGATATAGTCTTTTAGTAGTGAACATAAAAAGCAAAAACCCCTTCCATCATGAGCTTAATGTATTCCATGTATAGACAGACAAAAACAAGGAGTATACAGACAAAGAAAACAAGAACAAGATGCAAGATATATCATACATGATAGCAAGATAGTAAGGACAAGTTGAGAATGGGCTACCAGGAAGGCCTCCTGAAAAAGAGACTCTGGAGTAAACACCAAAAGGATGTGTTGCCCATTGAGGGAAGAGGCCATAGTGGGAGAAAACCTGGTCAGTTAGAGGAAAACAGAAAGAAGGCCAATGTAGCAGAAAGCAAGAAAAAGCAAAGTGTGGAAGAAGATAAGGTCAGAGAGGTAATGTCAGAGGTCAGATAGTATAATGTCTTGTAGATGTTTACTCTGTTAACCAAGAGCAGTGGCATGGTCTGAAGATGACTTAGATTTTTATAGGAACTACTCTACTACTACACTGAATGCTGACTGCAAAGGGAATGGCAGAAGCAGAGAAGAAGTTGAGTTCAGTTCAGTCGCTCAGTCGTGTCCGACTCTTTGCGACCCCATGAATCGCAGCACTCCAGGCCTCCCTGTCCATCACCAACTCCCAGAGTTCACTCAGACTCACGTCATTGAGTCAGTGATGCCATCCAGCCATCTCATCCTCTGTCGTCCCCTTCTCCTCTTGCCCCCAATCCCTCCCAGCATCAGAGTCTTTTCCAATGGGTCAACTCTTCGCATGAGGTGGCCAAAGTACTGGAGTTTCAGCTTCAGCATCATTCCCTCCAAAGAAATCCCAGGGCTGATCTCCTTCAGAATGGACTGGTTGGATCTCCTTGCAGTCCAAGCAACTCTCAAGAGTCTTCTCCAACACCACAGTTCAAAAGCATCAATTCTTCGGCGCTCAGCCTTCTTCACAGTCCAACTCTCACATCCATACATGACCACTGGAAAAACCATAGCCTTGACTAGACACACCTTTGTTGGCAAAGTAATGTCTCTGCTTTTGAATATGCTATCTAGGTTGGACATAACTTTCCTTTCAAGGAGTAAGCGTCTTTTAATTTCATAGCTGCGGTCACCATCTGCAGTGATTTGGGAGCCCAGAAAAATAAAGTCTGACACTGTTTCCACTGTTTCCCCATCTATTTCCCATGAAGTGATGGGACCGGATGCCATGATCTTCGATTTCTGAATGTTGAGCTTTAAGCCAACTTTTTCACTCTCCTCTTTCACTTTCATCAAGAGGCTTTTTAGTTCCTCTTCACTTTCTACCATAAGGGCAGTGTCATCTGCATATCTGAAGTTATTGATATTTCTCCCGGCAATCTTGATTCCAGCTTGTGCTTCTTCCAGTCCAGCATTTCTCATGATGTACTCTTGGATATAAGTTAAATAAGCAGGTAGGAAGTCACTATAATGAGATATGATGATGGGCTGAACCAGGACAATGACAGTGATGCTGGAGAGAAGTGGTTAAATTCTGGATGTATTTGAAGTAGATTTGCTGACAAACTGGATTGTAGGTATGAAAGAAAGGAGTCAAGTAATAGAAAGGATGACTGCTATTAACTGAGGCAAGGGAAATTTTGTAGGATGAACCATACTGAAGAATACAGGAGCTCTATTTTGAACATGACAACTTTAAGACATCTATGAAATATCCAAGAGGAGATTTCAAGTAAGCAGTAGAATACATAATATGTCTAGAATTCAGGGCCAAGTTCTAGGCTAGAGAGATATAGATTTGAGAGCCCTCAGGATATAGATGGTATCTAAATCCCCAAAACTAGGTAAGATTACTTATCAAATTTGGAGAGATTTGTTTTAAAATTGCCAAATGTTGCCAAAAGTATAAGGACCCATTTATGATGGGTGATTTGTAAATATATAATACCAAAATTAAGAATGGGTCTTTCTTTTGACCATATAATTCTACTTCCACAAATTTATCCTCAAAAATATATATATATATATGCAAAAAAGACTAAAACCATCTACATTTTTATTTATAATAGCAAAAAAATATGAAAGTAATCCAAAATCCCCCAAATTATATATGTGCTAAAATAGTAACTTCATTTCTTTCATTTGTGAGATCATAGGTGATTTTTAGATTTTCTGTTTTTCAAACTGTCTATAATGAACAAATAGAACTTTGTAAAACTCCAAATAATTGTTGTTGTTTTTTATAGAGGAGGTCACTGGGCCTTGGAAACAGTATCAGCTAGTATCATCTTCATTTGAAACTAAAATCTAAAATTATTCTGAAATAAGAGAAAGTAACAAAATACGACATCTAGACAATTTTATATTGTATATAACATATGCCAAATATACCTGGATGTTTTTCCTTGAATAAAATTCAGAGAATAATGTGTTAAAAATACATATTTTTAAATTATTAATAGAATATGATAATATATAAACTTTAACTCAATGATTTTTATATGTAATTAAAAACCAGACATAATTAATGAAACATCCTAATTCCCTCTCTGAAGGATATTAAGGAAATTAAGAAAATATAAACATAATCAATAACGCTGCTTCCTCTTCTAGGATAAAACATTTAAAGAATTCATTCAAAAGAATAATATACTTAGGAATAAATTTACCAAAAGAAACAAAAGTCCTGTGTATAGAAAACTATAAAACGCTGATGAAAGAAATCAAAGAGGACACTAATAGATGGAGAAATATACCATGTTCTTGGATTGGAGGAGTCAATATAGTGAACATGAGTATACTACCCAAAGCAATCTGGAGATTCAATGCAATCCCTATCAAACTACCAACGGTAATTTTCACAGAACTAGAACAAATAATTTCACAATTTCTATGGAAACACAAAAAACCCTGAATAGCCAAAGCAATCTTGAGAAAGAAGAATGGTATTGGAGGAGTCAACCTTCCTGACTTCAGACTATACTACAAAGCTACAGACATCAAGACAGTATAGTTCTGGCACAAAGACAGAAATATACATCTATGGAACAAGATAGAAAGTCCAGAGATAAATCCATGCATGTATAGATACATTATCATTGACAAAAGAGGCAAAATGTTCAATGGAGAAAAGACAGTCTCTTTAACAAGCGGTGCTGGGAAAACTGGTCAACTATCACTACGAACAAAGCTAGTGGAGGTGATAGAGTTCCAGAAAAACATCTATTTCTGCTTTATTGACTATGCCAAAGCCTCTGACTGTGTGGATCACAATAAACTGTGGAAAATTCTGAAAGAGATGGGAATACTGGACCACCTGACCTGCCTCTTGAGAAACCTATATGCAGGTCAGGAAGCAACAGTTAGAACTGGACATGGAACAACAGACTGGTTCCAAATAGGAAAAGGAGTATGTCAAGGCTGTATATTGTCACCCTGCTTATTTAACTTATATGCAGAGTACATCAAGAGAAACGCTGGGCTGGAAGAAGCACAAGCTGGAATCAAGATTGCCGGGAGAAATATCAATAACCTCAGATATGCAGATAACACCACCCTTATGGCAGAAAATGAAGAGGAACTAAAAAGCCTCTTATGAAAGTGAAAGAGGAGAGTGAAAAAGTTGGCTTAAAGCTCAACATTCAGAAAACGAAGATCATGGCATCCGGTCCCATCACTTCATGGCAAATAGATGGGGAAACAGTGGAAACAGCGTCAGACTTTATTTTTCTGGGCTCCAAAATCACTGCAGATGGTGACCGCAGCCATGAAATTAAAAGACGCTTACTCCTTGAAAGGAAAGTTATGACCAACCTAGATAGCATATTGCAAAGCAGAGACATTACTTTGCCAACAAAGGTGTGTCTAGTCAAGGCTATGGTTTTTCCAGTGGTCATGTATGGATGTGAGAGTTGGACTGTGAAGAAAGCTGAGCGCCAAAGAATTGATGCTTTTGAACTGTGGTGTTGGAGAAGACTCTTGAGAGTTGCTTGAATTGCAAGGAGATCCAACCAGTCCATTCTGAAGGAGATCAGCTCTGGGTGTTCTTTGGAAGGAATGATGCTGAAGCTGAAACTCCAGTACTTTGGCCACCTCATGCGAAGAGTTGACTCATTGGAAAAGACTTTGATGCTGGGAGGGATTGGGGGCAGGAGGAGAAGGGGGACGACAGAGGATGAGATGGCTGGATGGCATCACCGACTCGATGGACGTGAGTTTGAGTTAACTCCGGGAGTTGGTGATGGACAGGGAGGCCTGGCGTGCTGCAATTCATGGGGTAACAGAGAGTCAGACATGACTGAGTGACTGACCTACAAAAGAATGAGACTAGAACACTTTCTAACACCATACAAAAAATAAATTCAAAATGGGTTAAAGACTTAAATGTAAGACCAGAGACTATAAAACTCTTAGAGGAAAACATAGGCACAACACTCTCCGACATAAATCTCAGCAAAAACCACTATAAGCCACCTCCCAGAGTAATGGAAATAAAAACAAAAATAAACAAATGCGACCTAATTAAACTTAAAAGCTTTTGCACAACAAAGGAAACTATAAGCAAGGTGAAAAGACAGCTCTCAGAATGGGAAAAATAATAGCAAACAAAACAACTGACAAAGAATTAATCTCCAAAATATACAAGCAATTCATACAGCTCAATACCAGAAAAATGAACAACCCAATCAAAAAATGGGCAAAAAACCTAAATAAACATTTATCTAAAGAAGACATACAGATGATTAATAAACATAAGAAAAGATGCTCAACCTCACTCATTATTAGAAAAATGCAAATTAAAACCACAATGAGGTATCATCTCATGCTGGTCAGAATGGAATCATCAAAAAGTCCACAAACAATAAATGCTGGAGAGGGTATAGAGAAAAGCGAACCCTCTTTCACTGTCGGTGGAGTGTGAACTAGTACAGCCACTATGGAGAACAGTGTGGAGATTTCTTAAAAAATTGCAAACAGAACTGCCATATAACCCAGCAATTCCACTGCTAGGCATATACCCAGAGGAAACAAGAACTGAAAGAGACACATTTCAGACACATTTCAGTACCCCAATGTTCACTGCAGCACTATGTACAACAGCTAGGACATGGAAGCAACCTAGATGTCCAATGGTAGATGAATGGATAAGGAAGTTGTGGTACATATACATAATGGAATATTACTCAGCTATAAAAAGGAACGTATCTGAGTCAGTTCTAATGATGAACCTGGATGAACCAGAGCCTATTATACAGAGTGAAACAAGTCAGAAAGAGAAAGGCAAATTATACTAACACACATATATGTATATTAACACATGTATATGGAATTTAGAAAGATGGTACCAATGATCATACCTGAATGGCAGCAAAGAAGACAAGATGTAAAGAACAGACTTTTGGACTCAAGTGGGAGAAGGCAAGGGTGGGATGATTTGAGAGAATACCATTGAAACATGCACATACATTACCATATGTAAAACAGATGACCAGTGCAAGTTCAAGGCATGAAGCAGGGCACCCAAAGCTGGTGTTCTGGGACAACCCAGAGGGATGGGGTGGGAAGAGAGGTGGGAAGGGGATTCTAGATAGGCGGACACATGTATACCTGTGGCTGATTCATGTTGATGTATGGCAAAATCCATCACAATATTGTAAAGTAATTATCTTCCAATCAAAATAAATTAATAGGAAAAGAATTGTTCAATAAATATTGAATGAGAACTAACTATATGTCACACCTCCCCTATGCATCCTCTGCATAAAAGATGGGAGTTTGTGAGGAAAGATTTATCCTAATTGAGGAGATTTTGGGAGGAAGGAGCATTTAAACTGAACTTTAAAGAAAAGGTAGGATTTAAATACTTGAGAAAAAAAATTCCAAACTGTAAAAACAGTAAAACTATAGGGATAGAGGAAAATATGAACAAACTGCAGGAAATAAGGAATATTCATATTTGACTAGAGCTCAGGATCACTTGGAGAAGGCAATGGCACCCCATTCCAGTACTCTTGCCTGGAAAATCCCATGGAGAGAGGAACCTGGTAGGCTGCAGTCCATGAGGTCGCTAAGAGTCGGACACGACTGAGCGACTTCACTTTCACTTTTCACTTTCATGCATTGGAGAAGGAAATGGCAACCCACTCCAGTACTCTTGCCTGGAGAATCCCAGGGATGGGGGAACCTGGTGGGCTGCCATCTATGGGGTCGCACAGAGTCAGACACGACTGAAGCGACTTAGCAGCAGTAGCAGCAGGATCACTAGAAGGCTCCATTATCTAGTCTCCCTTTTAACTGGAGGAAGCCATATGAAAGTGAAAGTGAAGTAGCTCAGTTGTGTCCCACTCTTTATGACCTTATTTACTGTAGCCTGCCAGGCTCCTCCCTCTGTGGGATTCTCCAGGCAAAAGTACTGGAGTAGGTTGCCATTTCCTTCTCCAGGGGATCTTCCCAACCCAGGGATCGAACCCGGGTCTTCCACATTGCAGGCAGACATTTTAACCTGAGCCACCAGGGAAGCCCAGAGGAAGCCATATATTAATACCTAAATAAGGAGAAGAATCAAGTGGTATGGAACTTTCAGGATGTCTCCATAAAGAGGAGGAAATGGGGAAAAGGGGAGAGATAAATCATCTTAATTCATCTTTTGTTTCCCTCCATCCTGTTGTTTGAATCTTGGATATATAATGGATGGAGTCCCATCACCCATTTGAATGGCAGGGTAGAGAGCTAAAAAGTAGCTCAGTTCTCTGATGCCACTCTGGTTTTGAACTGCCAATTTTTGCCTTTTTTTCCCAGATTTTTTTGTCTTCTATTTACTGTCCTCCAAAAACAGTATTAAGGAACTGAAAATGATGTCATCCTCTTTAGTCAGGTCTCATCAGGTTACACATATCTATGAGTGGGAACTCAAATATCCTTTTTCCCAGGAAGTATAAAAGCTTCTACATCTTTTCTCTGGTACATAAAAACTCAATTGTCCCTCAGATTTGATTAAGTTGGAAAATTCTTTCCAGTTATGAAGCAGCCAAAAATATACTTTCTGGTTTCAAATGGACCAAGCCTGAGGCTATACCCTACCATAACCATGACACCTAAAAATAATCTTATGTGCATTAAAGTTAATGTATTTTTGGAGATGCACCTAAACTGCTAAAATTGGAGAATAAATAAATTCTCTTAGGTTGAGACAAAGAGACAGTTATTCAGCTTCATAAATCTTATTCAGTACTACTGAAAACAATTTTTACATGTATCTGTGTATACAACTGTAAACATTCAAATATATAAGCATTGTCCATATATATGTATGTAAAGATACAAAGATACAGTTTTAGAATTACTTATTATAATGATATTCTAAAACTCTGAGAAACATAAAAGATACATGATACAACAGCATACTTCTGAAAGTGTTGTTACTTCAAGCTACTTCTACAAAGGACTAAGTTGTCATTATACAACATGATATACATACACACAAACACATAATACCTTTAATTTTGTGTTCTCAAGATTCAGAGTTTCATTTTCATATTCAATTGAGTGAAGTTTTCTAAGAATTTCTTCACATGAAATTTTTCCATGCTCTTCCATTTTCTTTAGATCTTCCAAAAGATTAATGATTTGCCTTTATAAAAGCCATAGAAATTTTCATTCAAACAATATATATCTTAAGTGTGCTTCTGAAGTTATTCTTTGTAAAGTACAGTTTCAAAAGTTAATCACACTTAGAACAAAGGAAATAGGAAACCATAATCTATAAGGTTACTTCTACCTGAGTAACTGATTAGAAATAATTATCCATTGATGACACTAATGAAAAATTATACAATATTCTCTTCTCTAGTCAGTAAAACATCTAAACTATGATCCACAGGTAGGCCCATCTTTCTGTCATTCATACATGCATACACACATACACACAATTTTGGGAAAGAGTTAAAGAGTTAATAAAAGTATCAAGTGAGATAATAAATAATCTTTAGAAGCAAATACTACACACTACTTTTCAATGAAAAAATTGAAGAAAATATACAAAAAGTGAAACATTCAAAAGCAAATGTATAGTTCTTTATTATTAACTTATTAATAATAAATTACAAAATATAAAACACATATTTTTACTCAGATTTTCTTTGTTATGCATTTAAGACACCTTAAGGATCAATAATTTGTGAATAAAAATGCATTTTAATGGGTAATAATTTTTAATTGTATTTTTAAAGTAGAGTAAGAAAAGTTTATAAATTATAAATAGTAAACATAGCAAATCAGACAATAGCTTTACCATATGTAATTCATGGGAACCATATATAAACTACTCAAAGAGGAAAGAACTGAAAACATTTCTTATAAAATAGTAAAAAGACTCTTTTCTTACTTTTTCATTGTTTCGATCTGAACTTCCAACTCAGTTTTCTCTCTTACTATTTTCTCATAATGACTTTTCCAGGCATTGGAAGCTGAAACTGTTTCAGACAACTTGGCTTCCTAAAAAATACATAAAGTACTCATCTTGTAATTTAATAACACTAGTTTTGTTCTAAAAACGAATACATTATTAACAAGGAAACACTCATCCTATAAGTTATTGAACTTTTGTTACAGAAAATTTCAGTGTACAAATCTGAACACAGGAAAACTTAAAAGTAAATTTTAATAATGACTTTATAATACTATTACTTTATATGCATATAATAACAGCTCTAACAACATTTTAAGGATGTTAACGGAGTTATTTTAAAAACATGTTTCATAATTACTGAAGATAATTCCCTTTATATTTACTGAACTCTTGTCTTTCTCTGACTTCTTTCATTTAGAATACCCTTCAAGTCCATCCATGTTGTTGCAAATGGCAAAAGTTCATTTTTATGGCTGAGTAATATTCCTGTGTGTGTATACACTACATCTTCTCTATACAGTCATCTGTTAATGGATACTTAGGTTGTTTTCATATCTTGGTTATTATAAATAATGTTGTTATGAACTTTAGGCTGCATACCTTTTTAAATTAGCTTTTTGGGCTTTTTGGATAAATATACAGGAATGAAATTGCTGGGTCATATGATAGTTCTATGCCAAGCTATTCTGTATAGATCACCCTACTGACTCTCAACAAATAACTGTCAAATGAATCTACTCTTTACAAATTCACCTAAAGAGCTGTAGCCATTGTACCCCTCTCTAAAGAAAGACAAATTCACTAGAATGACAACAGTGCCAATAATTACTAATCAGAAGACTTAGAAGTAGTGATATGAGCAGTTTACATTTATTGGGTGCTTCCTTCTTTCCTATCACTGAACAAGTGTTTATTCAACATCTACTATGTGCAAGACATTTTTTTTTTTTTTACATTTTTACAGTAATCTTTTTAATGTATTTAAAAAAGACTAGTATTCTGTTTTTATGTTACATGTAAATGAATATTAATATGCATTATGAAGGATATGTTGGGCAATTATACTAGAATATAAATTAAGATATTTAGAAATTTTGCCTATAAAATAAGCGCTAAGAAAAAAATTTAAGACATTGATGTGATTAACTGTTGTGGGGCTATTTCAAAAGGAGCAGTCAAGGAAGGCCGCTGTGAAGAGATATCAAGTAAAAAGATAGCAGAATGAGTTTTAAAAGAATCAGCTATTATAGAACCTGAGAAGAACATTACAGCCAGAGGCAACAGCATAGAACAGTGAAACAAACACACTACCCTCATCAGAGGAACAGAAAGCAGGTTAATGTGGCAAAAATGCAGTCTGACAGACACTGTGCTTCGACATATATTTTCTCATTTATTCCTATATGAGACAGGCAGTATTATTATCCCCTATTTTATAGCTAAAGAGACTACAGCTTAGAGAAGTTAAGTACCTTACCCAAAGTCACCAGGTTAACAAGTGGCAAAGTTTTCCTATACTATGATCTGGGGCATGAGTGACATGGTGCTAGTTAAAAGAAAATCCCAAGAATGTTAATGACTCAATTAGTTTTTAACACACAGGAATATTTTCAGGCATTCAACTAGGCCTTCAGCCTTACAGATTTTGCACTTAGTCCTCAAGTCTTTTATCTAATTAAATTCTTCTGAATGTAGGTTAAATATTAAGAGTTTTAAAATGTTCACAGTTGAGCTTATAAAACATTAGGTTGTTTTGTTTATAAGACCATTTATGCAAGTCTGTTTTCATTTCATTCGTATCTAAGTTCTTAAGATTTGGGATACCAATGATACTTAAAAAGAGTAAATATTTTATTACTTAGTAATTGAATAAACACAATTCATCAAAAACAAAGCACTAAGTCAATTTTCAACTTTGTTAATAAACCCAAAGATAACTTTCACATGTGGGTTTACATCAGCACATGTATTTAAATATATTATAGAGTTTAAGTGAAGTGAATTACTGAATAAAGTCATATGGTCTAATAATACTAATCAGCATTTCCCAAACTGGTATTCCTCAGATTCCCACGGACAGAGGAGCGTGGTAGGCTCCAGTCCATGGGGTCGCTAAGAGTCGGGCACAACTGAGCGACTTCACTTTCACTTTTCACTTTCATGCATTGGACAAGGAAATGGCAACCCACTCCAGTATTCTTGCCTGGAGAATCCCGGGAACAGAGGAGCCTAGTGGACTGCCGTCTGTGGGGTCGCACAGAGTCAGACACGACTGAAGCAACTTAGCAGCAGCAGCAGCAGCATTCCTCAGAATCAGTTCCAAGAGTTACTTTGTGAATAAAAGAATTCTGCAGCTAACTAAGTGGTGGAAAACTCTGAATTCAATACCCTCCTTGACGTTGAAGGCCTTCTCAGAGCCTTTGTTAACGTACTTTAATTTAATGTTAATATGCAATGTAAATTTCCAAGGGTGAATATGTATGAAGTGGTACAAGCCAATGTAATCACAGATGCTTTGGAACTTACATATCCTTTAAAGTCCCAAGGAAACGCTGATGTAATTCAAAATGCAAATTTGTCACTTTATGTAATCTTTCAAAATAAAGATGAAAGCAAAATTAGTAGAGTAAAGTTTTTCTAACAAGATAATTATACTAAGCATTATGAAGTTAAGTACATAAACTAAGTACATAAAACAATTCTTTAAGGAAGAATGTATATAACTCACCTGCTCTCTAATTTTGGAAGTAAGGTTTTCCATGTCTCCAGTAAAATGTTCAATCCTTTGTTTGTAAATTTTAGATGCCTTTTTCAGAGCAATAGTTTTTTGCCTACTTGATTCTTTCATTGCTACAGCCTCATACTTATTCTTTTTCAACTGCAAATTCCATTCTGATATTTGGGTTTCTAAGCTCTAAAAAATACCAGCAGTAGTTATTTTAGAATGCCAATGTTGACATAAACATTGTTAAAATATGTAAGTAATCTCCCACATAGAATTTATGAAAAAGACTAATAAGTTTAGTAAAAAGCAAAACAGTGAAGAAAGGTGATTTCACCAATGTTTATTTGTAACCAGTTATACAGTACAAATTTAAAATGTATAAACCTTTATAAAGCTAATACTACTCTCACTAAGAAGCTAATACTGGTGATTATTATGGCAGAAACACTAATTCCCTTAAAACCTTTTTGATTAACTAGAATTTTTTTTAATTTCACATCTAGAATATTATATATAGCACTCACTAGTTACTGCAAATCAAAAAAAAAAAATGTAATTAAGCCAGAGACAATTCAAACAGTAGGTACATAAAGCTCAAAGGAATCAGTAGCTCCCCAAATATATTAGGACTCTAGTTCAAATTATAAATGCTTAAAGGATATATAATCAAAATCTACAGATTATGAAGAGTATAGATGAGATAAACAAAAACATATTTGCTATATTTTAATTTACTATAATTAAGGGGGAAGTCTTGACACTTCAAAGAGTTACATCAAGACAATAAAAGTACTACTTTGCCCAGTAAGTAGTAAGTTTAGTGAAGCTATTATTCTAAGACCACACAGGGTTCGAGAAACGACTACCAGATCAGTAAGAGTCATTAAGGGTAAAAAGATGTTTGGTTATCTTTTTACCCAAAGGTAAGGCATGTTTTTATCCACTGAGTCTGATAATGTTAATTGACATAACTTTCCTTACATATCTCTTGGGGATATAACTAAACACAGAATATTAGGTTGGGTCGATGATGAATATGATTTAGTGTGATAACTCAAGTTTTAATTTCAAATTATCTTAAAACTTTGTATTTTATTTATTTTTTTTTTGCTTACATGGATTTTATTGTTTAGTGGATCAATGAATTCCTAGTCCACCTAGAAGGCCATAAGCTTAATACAATGAACCACAGATACAGCAAGAAGAAACACACTGCTTTGAATAAATCAAAAATTGTGAGACTTCCCTATTTCGTAATTTATACCCATATGGCCCTTAAATCACACACTTTAGAAACAGGAAGAAATCTGGAATCAGTTCCAAATAACCAAACATTAAGAAAATACATTGCTCACTTTCTGTTACTTTGTATTTTAAAGCATCTGAGTACTAAGAACTTAAAGACTTAAGGTTTTAACGTTTCTACGTTTCTTAAAAGTTGTGTGGTTCAGAAAAGAATGCAAAATTATTGAAGAATTTAAGTTTTAGTCTTCCATTTCCTGGACAATCATTTTAGTTAAAAAAAAAAAAAAAAAACAAAGGAGTTACAGTAAAAGATGGTGCTTTTCTACCTAAGATCAACAAAAAACTACACTTAATTTTCAGTAAAACTGAGTTTAAGAGATACATCTTAAACAAGATCCAAAGGCTTGATCTCTTTGAAAAGTAACTTCACAAACTAAGAGAAAAAGCAAAACATTCTTAAATTGTCTTTAAAAATCTCTATAAACTAAAAAACCACATTTTAACAAGTAGTTGGGGAAAATAAACTGCAATATAGTTAAGTCAGCTTTAGAGAAAGGAAGAACTCTTCCCAACCCAAGAAAAACAGCTGTACTTTCTCTAAGAAACCACAGGGTGTCATCACCACATCATGAATGACAGGCACACTTACCACTAAGGGTAAAATAGGTTTTTTTTGAACATGGATCCACAAGACTTTCTTACTAGATTATCAAATCCCATGCTCAACCACTATTAGGAAGTGTGCTGAAACTATGAAATTATTTTTATAGTTTCAAAATAACCCCGTCACAGTCATTTGCCAAATGAATGGATATATATTTTAAACCAACTATATGCCTTTTCCTCTTTCCAAAGAATTATACTTGCAGTATATTATAAAGATAATTATCCTGTCTCCTCTAAAATGTGAAAATCTTCTAACTCTAATTGACATATTTTAAAGATCTAGAAAGAAAAATGAGTTCAAAGTATCTTTAAGGTAGTTCTCAAGGAATTATAATGTAACTAAAAAATTTAAAAGACCCAATATAATTGTTGAGTCATCAACAATACTAAAAAAAATGAGATTTATGTTGGCAAACTGAGTTAGTTCACTGTGCATGCATTCATTAAAAAAAAACAAAACTTGTCAACCCTAAATAAATTCCAAAACTGTGTTAGAAGGAATGTAAAAAAAAAATCCATGAGCTAATTCAACTTCTTCTAATTATTTCTAAATAATAGAATTTTATAAGAGAATGTGAACTCAAAGTATTAGACAGGTGAATGTGATGGCAAAATCTTAGGATTTTATAGCTTTATATTTGCTCTCCTAAATATCATGAATATAAAAAGGAACTGTCAAATTTAACTCAAAAAAAATGTTTACTATTTCATTTTTAAACTAAAGAAAATATTTTCAAGAACTTCCCCAACTGCTATTTAAGGACATAATTTAAAAAAAAAAAAAGGTAAATTGTAGTAGATAATCTGAGATGTTAAATTACATGTATTCTCTTATATTTACCATGACAGAGTAGTACAATTTCAACTCTAGTTCATCTCCAGTGCCCTAAGACACGGACGCAAAGAACACAGGGACTCTCTTGGGGAAAGTGCTAAAAGCACCTAAAGGCAGACAAAAGACAAAGTTTATGTCTCACATAAGTCTGCTTAATGTCTCTTTCATGGGCAAAAGCTTTTTGCCACTGAAGGAAAAAAGAAAAAACAACCTTGATATGCAGTCGTGAAAAACAAGTGCCTGGGCTACAGGCATCTGCCATGATCAGGAAGATAAAAGCAAACAGAAATCCAGCACAGAAGTCCTCACACTCAATGGGGTTTGTCTTTCTATACTTCTCTTTCAAAAGTGGCCACACTGCTTCTTTTCCTTTGACAGTAGATGCAGTCAGCTTGTGTCATACCACAGCAACCTCAAACTCTCACCTCAAAGTGACTGTGAGACTTCCACAAGAATATTTAAACTATGCAGTTTACACCAGAGAATTCCTCTTAATTACCCTGCTTAAAAAGCTGTGTAACAGGTTATTTGAGTATCTAAACACCAATGCTAGGTTACCTGATCTTAATGTTATTACCATTAGCAACAAAATCAATATAATAAACATTATTGTCTCATTAAATAAGTGCAAGAGTATTTAAGTATATTATAGGCACATAAAAGGGATGACTGTATACCAAATATTAATGGCTTCAGTATTTTTAAGTTATTTTAATTTTCTCTTATATTTAATAGCTTTTCCAAATAAATATAATTTAATAATAGGAGAGATTTTTTTAAGTAATTCAATCTTATACAAATCCTTCTTAGATCAGTACTAAAGAGAGAGAGCATTTTCATATTAGGATCTGGAGCCAAATCTTTAGAAAGACCAGAAATGTTAAGATTTGCCTCAAATATGGATTTCCCATGGCAACACTTAAATTGAATTCTTTCAAAACCACTAAATTCCAGAATTAAGACTATATTGTCATTCATTACTTTTAGCACTTAAAACTATAAAAATGGATGAGTATTTATAACCTTTATGTGTTCTTTTAATTTCTCATTCTCTGCTTCCTTTTTATGAATTTGGGACTGCAGTCGTTCATGTACTACTTTCACTGATTGTGAAAAACGGCTTGCTTTCAAAGCATTTGCCTATAAGAAAAAACAAAACAAAAATGTGTTATTTGATGTACTTCTCTACATTATTAAACTTTACAGTACGTGGATGTGATCTAAAAATTTACTAAAGAGCAAAGTACAACACTCCCATTATGAATGGATTTTATATTAAATCAAGGGGATGTTTTCTACTCCCTTTTTTAATTTAATAACTCCTAATTATCTCCTGTTACAAGTTCCTATCTATCATCCTAAGTAAAATCATGGATATGTCTAAAATGATCCTACAAACACAGAAATACCTTAATTTATACTAAAACTGAAATATATATTTATACATAGGTCCCTGACTTATGCCAAGTACCCTGAATGAAACATCATAAAAATCTAAAAAGAAAAAACTTTAAAAAATTAAGATGTTATATTTGATACATAAAACTGGGGAAAATGTCCAAATAACCTAAAAAACTTTGTGTCTATTTATAAGGATAAATAGGAGGCCAGCATGGAAAGAAGGGAAAGAAGGAGTCAATATTAAGAAAATATGATGAATTAAGCTCAAAATTTGCTTACCTTTTCATTCTGAAACAAAGAAGAAAGTTCTTGGATATAGGTCTCCTTTTCAAGTACCTTGTTCTTAAGATTCTTCAATAAATAAAATGTTAAAGTTAGAAATATCACAACTTGGGTAATGTTGGCTAATTTTATAAAACTGACCAGCATATAAACAAAAAAATTCAGAAAACTAGACTCCCAAGTATAAAAGACTTACAATGTTTTCACTTTCATTATCAGTTAGTTTCTCTAACAAGTTGGATAAACTTTCCCTTCTCTGTGGAAAAAAGAAGTTATAAATCAGTGTTCAGAAGCTATATTTCTCTACACAATAGCAGAAAGTGGATTAAGCATCAAAATTAAGAAATTAATGTGGTGCAACATATAGTGGTGATCACAGCTGCCTTCCAAAGAAATTAATATGGACAACTACCATGCCCAGTTCAGCTTTTTAAAGTTAAAAACCAGAAAGATTTTTGCTTAAGTGTTCCAAATCAATTTTTGTCCACAATTTATAAAATTAATTTCTAAATTAAATAATGCCTCATAAAGTACAAGCCAATGACATAAAAATCACAAGAACCTTGTATACAAAGGAGGCTCACAATGCTGTTTATAAACAGGTTAAAAATTATAAGCAGCCTAAAGTCTGCCAAAAAGAAATGTTT
This sequence comes from Bubalus kerabau, assembly GCF_029407905.1. Taxonomy (NCBI): domain Eukaryota; kingdom Metazoa; phylum Chordata; class Mammalia; order Artiodactyla; family Bovidae; genus Bubalus; species Bubalus kerabau. The sequence goes on along the minus strand of NC_073629.1, from coordinate 58,146,414 downwards.
TAAAGAATTATAGCAAATAAAAAAGAATTCCATGTAGATATTTTAAATGAGAATGCAGAAAATGTTTATTCACTTTGAGGGTCACACATACCATATGATTCTATTTATATAAAATATCAGGGCTTCCCTGATAGCTCAGTTGGTAAAGAATCTGCCTGCAATGCAGGAGACCCTGCTTCGATTCTTGGGTCAGGAAGATCCACTGGAGAAGGGATAGGCTACCCACTCCAGTATTCTTGGGCTTCCCCTGTGGCTCAGCTGGTAAAGAATCTGCCTGCAATGTGGGAGACCTGGGTTTGATCCCTGGATTGGGAAGACCCCTGGAGAAGGGAAAAGCTACCCACTCCAGTATTCTGGCCTGGAGAATTCTATGGACTATATAATCCATGGGGTTGCAAAGAGCAGGACACAACTGAGCGATTTTCACTCACTTGATAAAAAGTATGTGAAATCAGCAAATCCACAGATACAGAAAAAGCAGATAATGGACAAAGAAGGGGTAGATGGGGATGAGAAGCAAAATTCTAAAGGGCTAAGGGTTTCTATTTGTAGTTATGAAAATGCTCCAAAGCTGACGGTGATGACTACACAATTCTGTGAATATACCAAAAATCACTGAATTGCACACTTTGTACCAGTGAACTGTATAGTATGTGAATTAGATCTCAATAAAACCGTTAAGAAAGGAATATATGAATGCATAAATAAAATGAATACAAGAGCTTAAATTCCAAGAGTTTTTTATAGTAACTGAAATCAAGTAAAACAAATAATGAAAGTTCTTGAGATTGAAAATAAAAATGTTTTCTATAAAATATGCTGCTTTCACGTAAAACTACTCATGAAACACTGAAAGTGGGGGTTAATGATTGCCATTTCAAACAAAAATTCAAGAATCATTTCCATTTCAAATATACCAATATTTTAATTTCTACAGTTCAAGAACCAATATACCCTTCAAGTGAGAAATATCACTATTGAAATGCTTATTGAAGTGCTTAGTATTTCTTACTTGTTGGTATTCTGTCTTTCTAAGAAGATGTTCTAAAGTTTGTTTTACACGTTTAAGCGTCTAATTCTATTGTTAATATTTCTGTCTGTTTAGAAATCTTCAAATTGGATGCAGAAAGATTAGCCTGACAAAATATAAGAGCCACAAACACATTTTAAGACATTGCATTAAGAGACTCTAAAACGTAATGCTATTAGCAAAGAATACTTTTTCCCAGTAAAGAAAATCATTCTTTTGCCTATGCTGTCGTTGTTGTTTAGTCACTAAGTCATATCCAACTCTTTGTGACCCCATGGACTGTAGCCCCCCAGGCTCCTTTGTCCATGGAATTTCCCAGGCAAGAATACTGGAGTGGGTTGCCATTTCCTACTCCAGGGGATCTTCCTGACCCAGGGATCGAACACAGGTCTCCTGTATTGGCAGGTAGGTTCTTTACCACTGAGCCTCCAGGGAGGCCCTCTTTTGCACATAGTAATAGTAAAATTTGCCAAGTTTATAGCTTCTGCTAAGTCACTTCAGTCGTGTCCGACTCTGTGCGACCCCATAGACAGCAGCCCACCAGGCTCCGCCATCCCTGGGATTCTCCAGACAAGAACACTGGAGTGGGTTGTCATTTCCTTCTCCAATGCATGAAAGTGAAAAGTGAAAGTGAAGTTGCTCAGTCGTGTCCGACCCTCAGCGACCCCATGGACTGAAGCCTTCCAGGCTCCTCCATCCATGGGATTTTCCAGGCAAGAGTACTGGAGCAGTGAATAGTATTTGTTACATGGTATACTAAAGTAAAATGAAATCAAAATAAGGGCTTAAACCCTAAAGTATTTCAGGAATTTATTATAATAAAACTAATATTATACAACTGGCCCTTAACTGAAACTTAAATACACTGTAATTTTAGAATAGAGGTTTTTAATCCACATAGTACTATAGAAAATATATTTCATCTCTCAGAATATTTTAAATTCACTCCTGTTCTAGTTCTTGGCTCTAGTTCAACTCCAGGTAAGTCAAGCACTGAGGTACACAATTTCTAGCCTGGCCTCTCATCAAGTGCATTCCTGAGATTATCTTTGACAGAAAGAATTGCAATTAATGACATAGGAAAAAAGAACACTGATAAACTTGCATTTTTTTAATATTAAATACCAGTATACCAGTGTATGAGCATAATTACTGTAAGATATGAGACCTCAGTTAATGCATTCTGAGTATTATCCTAGCTCCTCATTTTATTAAATGTTCACTAGTCAAGTACTCACATTTTCAAAACTAATCTCTTCAATGGTGTCCTTAAACAATGGCAGAAGTAATTCTGCAGAACAAGTTGCTAACTCGGCTTCCTTAAACAATGCTTCCAATTCGGTCTTCTCATTTTGGATGTCCTGCTTTAGGCTATGCACAAAGAAAATTTAAGTTAAAACTGTTACATAAATTTGTTTTACTTTTTTGTGCAAACTAAGCATAGCCTGATTAAGTATTACAATTCCATAAATTGCTCTGCAAAATTTAACACTAAACTGTCACTGAAAATGTATGCATTTTTTCTATACTTCCATATTTTTTCTACACAACTATAAATGGTAAGACAGTTTCTAAAATGTTAAGATATATAAAATATGAAGACTACCAACAGCAATATATCACTCTACTATTTGATAATTATTCAACATCTCTTCTCCAGTTTGTAAAATGATTTATGTGAATGTGTGTCTTTTTTTCTTCCCTCCCTTCTCCCTAGTCCAAAAACAAAAGATCTGACTTTCTAGCCCTTATTCCCAATCCTTTCTTGAAATCTATTCTTCACAAAAAAATTCCTCCAGAAGAATGTGTAAGCTAAACAAATGAAACACAAAAAACACTGCTCCAGACACCTAAAAATTCTTCACATTCAGTTTTATAAAACATTATCATTTAAAATGAAACTGATAATATTTGCTTTCTTGGTTATGTTTTATCTACAGTACTGTGTATCACTATAAAATACATTTTTGGGGGGGAGACAAGAAGTTCATACTTTTACATCCCCAAATAGGGATGCTTCTTAATAATCTTTGTCAGTCTGGAAGCCATCTTGAGCTGTCTCTCCTGTACATGTCCAAAACTTATAGAATGAGCATCAGATAGTACGAAGAATATCCCAGAGATGGGATACAGCACTTTTTAAACCTCTAGCAAAGAAGGGTCACATAGAGGGCTTGAAGGAGTTGTTGAAGTAAGAATGTTAAGCAACATTCTGGAAGCAAGATTCCAAGGTAGGCTTTCTGTATACTGTAAGTAAGAGCCCATTACCAATAATTTTCATCTCAGATATAGATGTGCCTAAGAAATACCCTTTCACTAATACTCCTAATAGCAGAGAGAACTCTGAGTTAAAAAGTGACTCAAAGAAGTTGGATTTTGAGTATAAAGAAGCTTTGAGAATACTTTCACTAATTTATTTCATTTAATCTTTATATGAGCAGAGTCATTTGGACAAAAATCTATGTATAAGTTTGAAGAGGCTTTTACAGTTATTTATAAATAAAATTCCAAGCATTCCCAGAAAGCTCTGTGTCTTTCTTTAACTGACACCACTTTTCTTCTATGGAACATAATATAATGGCTCAACAACAATGAAAGGCATCTTAAAGGCTATGTCTCTAAGAAATACATCATATTCTTAAGCACCACTGGCTTAAAATGATGGGCCTAAGGAAGATGCTGGCTACAAAAGACAATTATCATTATTAAAAACCATGTATAGAAAATAAAAAATAATTATATATGACCAAACATTATTTTCATTTATAACTAAAAGCTGCACTATACCATCCATAGCAACAACCACAGTATTTTTAAGACTGTCACTTTGGGGAGCAATGAGTCATACAAAAAACAAGTGCATCCCCATACCAAAGAAGCAAAGTATGACAGGTATCTTTTAGATAGCAATATACCAAATGACAGTGAATTAGTACTCATTAACTATATTTCCAATATTACATGGTATTTATATTTCCATTTATCTTAGGTAAAAAGGTATATACTTTATAAATTTTTATAGGTAATGTTTTGAATTTTAATTGCTGTCATTAAAATTTGAAAACAGCCACATTCTGCTACATGAGTACTTTGTAATCAAATTAAATATTAATTACTAGACTGTTAGATGATATTCTTGAAAGAATGCTACATTTAATTGAAATAGTTTACAATATGGACAAAATATGAAACCCTGAAACAAAGAAAATTAAGTTATCCCCTGCTATTGTTGAGAATACCAGCTGAGATGATTTTCACTGGCATCCTGTGGTAAATGTTCTTTCTCTGATCTAATTTCAAAATGGGAAAAGAGTTCTTCTGAATGACTTCCATCATTTGCAGTCTCCTCCATAAATTAAATGGATTTATCGGTGGCTTCCACAGCAAGTTCTCCACTTAAGCTGAAACCTAGGAAATATTTTCATTATTAAACATTTCAGTAATTCTTTTTTTCTGTTATTACCCTATAAGATAAAAATCCTAAAGATGCCTAAAAGAAAAATATTTCACAGCAAAACTCAAATTGTAGCTGCTACTTGTTGTGATACTAATTTAAAGTTATATCAAAACTGCATAGCACAATCATTCAACAATTGCCAACTGCCAGTTTCCAAAAAGTCACTATTTTCTACATGCTCACAAGAATGTATAAATTACTATTAGTCTATTTCTTGAAGTATTAAAATAATATCTTGATCCAAACAGACTAGAAAATGGACATAAAAGTCATGGAATAACTATCAATTTAAGTTTCATTCAGTTCTGTTCAGTTCAGTCACTCAGTCGTGTCTGACTCTTTGCAACCCCATGAATTGCAGCACGCCAGGCCTCCCTGTCCATCACCAACTCCCGGAGTTCACTCAAGCTCACGTCCATCGAGTCGGTGATGCCATCCAGCCATCTCATCCTCTGTCGTCCCCTTCTCCTCCTGCCCCCAATTCCTCCCAGCATCAGTGTCTTTTTCAGTGAGTCAACTCTTTGCATGAGGTGGCCAAAGTACTGGAGTTTCAGCTTCAGCATCATTCCCTCCAAAGAACACCCAGGGCTGATCTCCTTCAGAATGGACTGGTTGGATCTCCTTGCAGGCCAAGGGACTCTCAGGAGTCTTCTCCAACATCACAGTTCAAATGCATCAATTCTTCGGCACTCAGCTTTCTTCACAGTCCAACTCTCACATCCTTATATGACCATTGGAAAAACCACAGCCTTAACTAGATGGACCTTTGTTGGCAAAGTAATGTCTCTGCTTTGCAATATGCTATCTAGGTTGGTCATAACTTTCTTCCAAGGAGTAAGTGTCTTTTAATTTCATGGCTGCAGTCACCACCTGCAGTAATTTTGGAGCCCCAAAAAATAAAGTCTGACACTGTTTCTACTGTTTCCCCATCTACTTCCCATGAAGTGATGGGACCAGATGCCATGATCTTCATTTGCTTTTTTTTTTTTGATCTTCGTTTTCTGAATGTTGAGCTTTAAGCCAACTTTTTCACTCTCCTCTTTCACTTTCATCAAGAGGCTTTTTAGTTCCTCTTCACTTTCTGCCATAAGGGTGGTGTCATCTGCATATCTGAGGTTATTGATGTTTCTCCTGGCAATCTTGATTCCAGCTTGTGCTTCTTCCAGCCCAGCGTTTCTCATGATGTACTCTGCATATAAGTTAAAAAAGCAGGGTGACAATATACAGCCTTGATGTACTCCTTTTCCTATTTGGAACCAGTCTGTTGTTCCATGTCCAGTTCTAACTGTTGCTTCCTGACCTGCATATAGGTTTCTCAAGAGGCAGGCAGGTGTTCTGGTATTCCCATCTCTTTCAGACTTTTCCACAGTTTATTGTGATACACACAGTCAAAGGCTTTGGCATAGTCAATAAAGCAGAAATAGATGTTTTTCTGGAACTCTCTTGCTTTTTTGATGATCCAGCAGATATTGGCAATTTGATCTCTGGTTCCTCTGCCTTTCCTAAAACCAGCTTGAACATCTGGAAGTTCACGGTTCACGTACTGCTGAAGCCTGGCTTGGAGAATTTTGAGCATTAGTTTACTAGCGTGTGAGATGAGTGCAATTGTGCCGTAGTTTGAGCATTCTTTGGCATTGCCTTTCTTTGGGATTGGAATGAAAACTGACCTTTTTCATTAGATCTAGTCAATAAGAAATGAATGTTATTCATGCCTATAACAGTAAAAATTTAAGATACTTTTGAAAGTATTTGGCAACAGTAGCTGCAAAGATAAAGGTTTTTTTTTTAAGTAGACTTTTCAACATTAAATTCACTTATTTCTACAAATAAATCCTATTTTTTAAAAAAAGTTCAATCTAGGATATTCTTTGGTGATACTGAATGGACAGATGATGTTACATCAAAGTCTTACTAAATAATCTAATTGTTTTCTCTCAAATTTGGAGATGTCATTTTAAAATGTGAATTTTAAATTTATGACATTTATGAATTTCTTCAAAGCTATTCCATTTTAATTAATGAATTAGTGCTTTGGCAATCATTAAGACTGTTTTTCACAATTCTAATATATGGAAATGTGTCTCCCTGATTCTGTTTATACAAAATCAAACATCATACTTAAGGTCTTCTGCATTTTGCAGAGATACTTTACCTCCTTGTAATTTTTTTTTGAAGTTGCCATTTATTTATTTTTAATTTTTTTATTATTATTTTTTTTTACTTTACAATATTGTATTGGTTTTGCCATACATCAACATGCATCCGTTTTAATTTTCTGTATCATAAAATACATATGTTCAAGAATTTTCAGATCTTTAGATAGATGTGAAATTAAAGGTTGAAAAGTATTCACAATATTTAATTAGCAATTCAGAAATCATTTAAAATGTCTGTAAAAAATGTATCTCTTTTTTGTCTGAAGGTTCTATATATCAGAGAGATATTTAGGATATAGGCCAATGAAAGCATGCTCATACTTTTTAAACACTAGCAACTCATGTCAAATGGAAATGCAGAATAAGATACATATAGTCTAAGATGATCTACGTGACTGCTACAAATATGCAACATCTGTTATTAGGACATAACAATATTTTGAGCTATTGGCAGTCCAGAAAAATTTTTTTTTAATTTTTTAAATATACAGGCATTCCCTGGTGGCTCAGACAGTAAAGAGTCTGCCCACAATGTGAGAGACCAGAGTTCGATCACTGGGTTGGGAAGATCCCCTGAAAAAGAAAATGGCAACCCACTCCAGTATTCTTGCCTGGAGAATCCCAGGGACGGAGGAGCCTCGTGGGCCTCAGTCCACAGAGTCGCAAAGAGTCAGACACAACTTAGAGACTTCACTTTCGCTTTCTTTCATGAATATACAAAATCAAATGAAAAACCAAACCTAAAGATGAAAATGAATATGCTTGGATAAGTCACTGCAATCAAGGAAATTATCATCTGCTCATTTGCTCAGTTTTGGTACTTATCTTTTGTCCATTAACTTGTTTAAATATCTGTCTCTCTGTACAATGGAATCTCAAGAAAAATTTCTTCTTTACTAGAATCCTCAGCACCTATAAGCCTTGTAAAAGCTAAGTAATAACTGAAGGAGAGGGCTCAAGGCTTGGCATAATTTACAAATATGATGAATTAAGACTGATGCTTTTTATAACTATTCACCCTTTGATTCATCTTTTAGGGGATCACTAAAAGAACAATAGTTCATACATTTAAAACAAAAGTTTACAAATCAGTATAAGAGGATAAGGATCCTCAATTTATTGAAAACATTCTATGAGTTAAGATTCAGTTTGAGAACTCCCTTGTGTCCAGTGGCTAAAATTCCACACTTTCAATGCAGGGGGCCTGGGTTCAATCTCTGGTCAGGGAACCAGATTCCAAATGCCTCAATTAAAGATCCTGCATGCAGCAACGAAGACCTACATGTGGCAACCAAGACCCAATGCAGCCAAATAAATAAAGAAAAAGAAATGTTAAAAAAAATATTCAGCTTGGTATTAGTACTTTAAATGAGTTCTTGCTTAGCTTTGTGGGAAATGAATATAGGATTATTCACTTATAATATATAGGAATACAGGAACTTCTCAAAATAAAGTTGAGAGGTTCCAAGGTACTCCACTATTTTTGTGTTGTGATAATACTATGAGCAGAAACATTTGTATGCTGAAAAATGTAATAATTTTCTTTAACATAAAAAGTCTTGCCTTTATAAAAAAGGCTATCATCTTGGTGCACCAAATGTATTCTTGCATGGAAAAAAAGCAGATATTTCACAAGGAAATGTTATCAATTGTGTAGAATAAATGCCAATTTACAAATGTATTAAACTTTTGTCCAATTTGCTCATGGTGAAACAAAGACACATATTCTGCACACACACTTTTAATGATCAAATCCCTAAAGAACACCAATTTTAAAATACTTTTAATGTTTAAAGAATTAAATTTCTTATATAGAAATGACTTTCAGCCTTCTATCCAAAAGGCATATATTTAAAGCCTTTTCCAGGAGTGGTCATGGGTTTCTGGCAACCCAGCTACATTCACTAAACTATGTTCCATTTTGGCCAATAACAAGCATTTGAGCAATGGCTGTTCAGGGACCATGATGCTGCCATGATCACAGAAAGGAAAGATCACAGTCCATGACCTTCCATAGCACCTATATTGTTCTATCAGCTTCAAATATGCATTCAAAACTAATCTCTTTGAAAAGAAAAGCACATGAATCTTGCATATTTCATTTTGTTTTGCCAAATACTAACCCTTGGAAAACTAGTTCCCATTAGCGTCAAACAAAAGCATGCAGATTTTGAAATATTCACTAGGAAATATTTGGCAAAGAACACCAAGTAGATACAGAAATGCTACTCATTTCCCTCACTAAACACTAGTCAAAAGTTTACTAGAGATGTAATTGTATAGCTTTTTGGACTCCATAGCAAAAAAAAAAAAAAAAAAAAGATATTTGGAATTAGGCAGGGTAAAAATAGCCAGAGATGGAAAACAGATCTTATGAGTGAAAGCCATCAAAATTGAAAAAAAAAAAACATTTTTTAATTATAGAGAGATTAACTTTGAAAATTAGCTAATGCTTCTGTCCAATGAATAAAGGAATTTAAACATAAAAGGGTTGCAGATTGGATAATATCAAGAAAAAAGTTGACAGGAAGAGTGTCTGATTTGTAAATAAAGGATACATACATATTTTCAAGGCCCAAGTCCTCCCTCCTTCTCAAAATATTCCTCTGACTGATTCAGTCCACCAAGAATCCTAAACATCTAATAATATTTTCAGAATTATACTGTTTAGAATTTAATTGCTCTATAAAGGGTAAAATTTTAAAATGGCTACTAAATCTGTTAGGGCAATATACTCGTCACTCTTTACCCTCAAAAAATTACATAACACAGTGAGAGGCATAGGTCAGGATCCAATATATAAGTGATGGTGAGCAAATAATTTATTATTCAACCTGAAACAGTTAAGAGATCAAGCGGGCCTCATAGAGAACTTAATTACCCAGAAGACTGGACCAAAGTCTTCAGAGTACCATTTCACCCTAAATAATCAGTATCCTTTTATCAGATAAAATAAAACATTTTCTTTCCCTTCAACACATGAACAGCATGAGGACATGCTGCCATTTATCAACAGAGCATTAACTTACCTTATAACATCACCTCACAAAAACCCTACACAGTTTCTATTAACATCCCAAAGCTACACATGAAGAAACCAAGTTTTAGAAAGGTTAAATAGCTTGCTCGAGTTTATAAGTAAGGAAGTGGTGGAACTCAGTTTTGAAGCAAAAGCCAGCAGATACTAAAATATAAGAATTTACACAGCTGAAAGTAACATACAAACTTCTCTTTTATAAGTGTTTTAACAATACTCTTATAAATTGTTTATATTTTTAAAATGAAAACTGTTCTGTACAAGGAAATAAAGGATGAGTAAGACTGAGCTCCTTGAAGGCACAGACAAGTCTAAATTGAGAGAAGACTGTGAGCGTGCTAAATCACTTCAGTTGTATCCGACCCTTTGCGAACCTATGGACTCCAGCCTGCCAGGTCCCTCTGTCCATGGGATTCTCCAGGCAAGAATACTGGAGTGGGTTGCCAGGCTCTTCTCCAGGGGATCTTCCTGGCCCAGGGCTCGAACCCATGTATCATGTCTCCTGCATTGACAGTCAGGTTCTTTACCACTAGCATCACCTAGGAAGCCCCAGAGAAGACAGAGAGCAGACAACTAAAATCCAGTGTGCTAAAGGTTATAAGGGACTCACTGGGTACCCTGAAAGCAACAAGCAGGATCCTGGGAGACTTCCCAGAGGTGAATCCGCAGTAGAGTCCAGCAGAACACATCTGAGGCTGGCAAAAGGGAAAAGAAAAAGGCATTTCAGATAGAGAGTAAAGTACCAGCAAGAACAAGGAATCATGACAGAACATGATTTGAAAGGGCACTTGGCAAATGATGAGACTGACTGGACATATGAAAGCAGTAACTCTATGCAAAGTTCAAGAGCTTGAGTTTTTCCCCAAAAGGTTAAGACAGACCATTAAGTAATTTTAAGCAGGAGAATGCCAGATCAGAAGTGCATCTTTTAAAGATAAACCCAGTGGTGTTTTGGAAAACAGACTAGGCATATGGAGGAGAGTAGAAATAGGTCCCAAGAGAGATGAATGTTTCAACAATGTTTTGCAACAAAAATTTTTGAAAAAAATCAAAAGTTGCTCCTGCTGGTGATTAAAACAAACAAACAAAACCCCACAGAAAACAATGAAGGGATTAGAATACAGGAAAAGCAAAAGATCAGTATGGAAATGATCAAATGTAACCCCTCATTTACTCATGACCATCTGAATAGATGCTCAACATTTAAGTTGCAGAAAATGACTGCTTATCCCGTTAAATACAAAAATTAACTTAGACCAGTTGGAAGAAAATCGTTTAAAAGTGTGTATTAGAACTTCCCTGGCTGTCCAGTGATTCAGACTTCACCTTCCAATGCAGGCAGTATGGGTTCAATTCCTGGTCAGGGAGCTAACATCCCACATGTCTCATGGCCAAAAAAAAAAAAAAAAACCCATAAAACAAAAGCTACATTGTAACAAGTTCAATAAAACTTCAAAAACTGTCCATATCAAAAAAACCTTTCAAAAATAAACGTATTATTTTTTCCTTCTCAGAGTTATCTGTACAGACTCAACTCAACTTCATAATAATTCTTTCAAAAATCATTCTTGCAGAATTATTACAAATCATCTTCAGTGTTGTAAAAAGCTGACTGAGTTCTACTAAGCCAGGGCCCAGGGGAACAATCATTGACTTCCAAGAGAACTGTGCCCAAGGGAATAGATGTTATGTTAACCTCATTGCTATACCCAGCTTCTAGGGTCTCAATCATTTGCACAAACTAAGCAGTGATTAGCAGCAGTATAAACAAAGCCATTTTCTCATACCTTTGGGAGTTTCCGATGCAAAAACTACCTTACTAATACACATCAATTTTGAAATAAGAAAAAGAGAAGCAAGAAAATGGATACCTGGCTGTTAAGGACCATAACAAACATGACCTTGACAATCTTACTGTAAGCAGGAGGATATTTAACTCATTTTAAAAGTAGACAGGCTTTCTGCAGTCTATTCCTTAAACCATAACCAAGTGACACTTAAAACTACTCCAAGAACCTCATTCACTGAACCATCAAGGAAGCCCTCATTCATCCAAAAACACATGAAACCTAACTGTGTGTGAGGTGATAGGGAAACTTTGTCTTTGCAATACTTTCTCCCCAACACCAGCCAAAGTCTGGCTATGGTTTTCTCACTAAACAAGCACCACTTACCGACCACCTACTCAAAACCTGACATTGGTTAACTTAAATCTTATTACAACCACTCGAAAGTGACTTATCCCTCATTTTACGAATAAGGCAACTGAAACCAGAGAAGTTAGTGACTTGTCCAAACCACACACTTAAAAGAATAGAGGCTGGAAATCTAGGACCCTGGAAAAGGAATGATTTCCCGAGGCCTGAAGTATTCTTTACTAAAGGAGCCCCGGAGCCTACTAGAGTCTGGCTTATTATACAGCGGGCTCTTCAAAATCAGCCGAATACGTAAACGGGCAGTATTTCCTAAAGAAGCGCTGCCGTTACCAGGGCCTTCTGGATCACGTCTCCGTCCTGGACAAGCCCACCTCACTACGATCTGCCAGGCTGTTCCAGGGACCACACCCTTCCTCGCCGCCTTTCCCAAGCCCAGGCTGCGAGTGGGAAGTGCAGGCAGAAAGGGGCTGAGGTTAGTTTTGGGTGGACGCGAGGGCCTTTCACTTCTGTAACTCACCACGGCCACGGCCACGGCCACGGCCCAACCCGGGACCCTTAAAGCCACCCGCGGTAACCGACCCTCCGCCGCGCAAGCCCAAATTTTCCTCTCCAAAAGCAGGCCGTCGCTTCCCCCACTGCGTCATCACGCCGCCGTGACGTAAGGCCGCCGCCGGGTCCGCAGAAGGCTGACGTTGGGTGAACGTTGGTGCAAACCCTGGCGAGCATACCTGTGCTCTCCAGCCCTGGGTGGGCCAGCAGGGAGGGAACAGGATGCGGGGGGCAGTGCAGTGGATGAAAGCTAGGAAGGAAGGCAAGGACGTGACTCTGGAAGCAGGCGAATTCCTCGTACGGCCTGAGTGGAAGAAGGCCCAACGGGGAGCAAGCGAGACAAAACCGGGTTGGTAACCAGCAAGCAGCTTCTCTGGCAACGGCCGCCCCGCCCCTACGATCGGGCCCGCAGCGGCGCAGCCAATTGGCCGAGCTCAGGAAAGCGAGCGCCGGCGTCTGCTACTGTTGTCAGGAGTGAGGGGCGGGGCACGGGGGAGGCGTCCCGTCTCTGAGTTGCTTCTCCCGGTAAACTCCCCCACCCCCAACCTTTTGTTTTAAGAGAAGGATAGCACTTGTGTATAGTTACCAAAAGTCTTAACCGTTGAGTTCACCCGAAAAGGGAAATAAGGCCGATGCATTCCAAATCTTCTGACACTAGGCTTGAATCATCAAAAGTGCCCTCCTTCTGTTTTTTTAAAGGGGGAAATTTGAAAAAAACACAAGGCAATCGCGACTGGAAGAAAGTTCGCTGTAAATGTAAACAGCTAAAAGCCGTTTATCCGAGGTAATTCTCTGGGCCTCTGTTTTGTCCTGTTAAATGAGAGAGCCGGACGGCTACCTCCCAGCCATCTTTCGGGTCTCAGATTATTTGTATCGGTGCTACAGCCAGCTGATACTTTTATAAATTGAACAAGGCAAAATTCTACTTGGAAAAGTTAAAAAACAAAAAAGTTATACAACGCTTCAACCTAACGTTTAAAATCGTGGGTATCACATTAGGTTTACAAATAAATAAACTATCAACTGAACAGTAACCGTGGCTTACCTTTTATCAGTTTCACTAAAGAACAATTTCCATTGATGTTTCCAGCAATGCTCCCCCATCCCTACCCAAAGCCCCAGTACAAGTTCCCAATACACTAACTTCCATATATGCAAATGTTAAAAAGCACTAGGAATTGCACATTTAGATCAGATCAGATCAGTCGCTCAGTCGTGTCCAACTCTTTTCGACCCCATGAATCGCAGCACACCAGGCCTCCCTGTCCATCACCAACTCCCAGAGTTCACTCAGACTCACGTCCATCAAGTCAGTGATGCCATCCAGCCATCTCATCCTCTGTCGTCCCCTTCTCCTCCTGCCCCCAATCCCTCCCAGCATCAGAGTCTTTTCCAATGAGTCAACTCTTCACATGAGGTGGCCAAAGAACTGGAGTTTCAGCTTTAGCATCATTCCTTCCAAAGAAATCCCAGGGCTGATCTCCTTCAGAATGGACTGGTTGGATCTCCTTGCAGTCCAAGGGACTCTCAAGAGTCTTCTCCAACACCACAGTTCAAAAGCATCAATTCTTCGGTGCTCAGCCTTCTTCACAGTCCAACTCTCACATCCATACATGACCACAGGAAAAACCATAGCCTTGACTAGACGAACCTTTGTTGGCAAAGTAATGTATCTGCTTTTGAATATGCTATCTAGGTTGGTCATAACTTTCCTTCCAAGGAGTAAGTGTCTTTTAATTTCATGGCTGCAGTCACCATCTGCAGTGATTTTGGAGCCCAGAAAAATAAAGTCTGACACTGTTTCCACTGTTTCCCCATCTATTTCCCATGCAGTGATGGGACCAGATGCCATGATCTTTGTTTTCTGAATATTGAGCTTTAAGCCAACTTTTTCACTCTCCACTTTCACTTTCATCAAGAGGCTTTTTAGTTCCTTTTCACTTTCTGCCATAAGGGTGGTGTCATCTGCATATCTGAGGTTATTGATATTTCTCCCGGCAATCTTGATGCCAGCTTGTGTTTCTTCCAGTCCAGCATTTCTCATGATGTACTCTGCATATAGGTTAAAAACAGGATGACAATATACAGCCTTGACGTACTCCTTTTCCTATTTGGAACCAGTCTGTTGTTCCATGTCCAGTTCTAACTGTTGCTTCCTGACCTGCATACAGGTTTCTCAAGAGGCAGATCAGGTGGTCTGGTATTCCCATCTCTTGAAGAATTTTCCACAGTTTATTGTGATCCACACAGTCAAAGACTTTGGCATAGTCAATAAAGCAGAAATAGATGTGTTTCTGGAACTCTCGTGCTTTTTGCATGATCCAGCGGATGTTGGCAATTTGATCTCTGGTTCCTCTGCCTTTTCTAAAACCAGCTTGAACATCAGGAAGTTCACGGTTCACATATTGCTGAAGCCTGGCTTGGAGAATTTTGAGCATTACTTTACTAGCATGTGAGATGAGTGCAATTGTGTGGTAGTATCATGACCTTTGGCAAGTCAATTTCTCTTAGCTAGTATTCTCACCTGAGGAAAAAAAAAGGAAAAGTAGAATTGAGGCAAGCGTGCATGCTCAGTCCCTCAGTCATGTCCAACTCTTTACAACCCAGTGGACTGTAGCCTGTCAGGCTCCTCTGTCCATGAAGAATACTGGAGTGGGTTGCCATGCCCTACTCTAGGGGATTTTCCCCACCTAGGTATTGAACCCCGTCTCATGTCTCCTGCATTGGCAGGCAGGTTCTTTACCACTAGCACTACCTGGGAAGCCCTTTCTGAGCCACAAGCTTTTGTTTCAGACTGTACAGCTATAGATCTCAGCAATAGAATCCGTATTCAGCATTCTATGTACCCCCTTGGTGAACCTTATCTGAGCTGGGATGAGAACAGAGTGGCTTTCTCTAGCAGCTGGGGATACATTCTAGTTGCGGCATGGCTTATAGGCTGTATCATGGTTCGTATCAGTCCTGTCCAACTCTTTGCAACACCACATGGACTGTTTTGTCTGTCCATGGGATTTTCCAGGCAAGAATACTGGAGTGGATTGCCATTTCCTACTCCAGGGGATCTTCCCGACCCAGGTGTTGAACCTGAGTCTCCTGTGTCTCCTGTATTAGCAAGCAGATTCTTTACCACTGAGCCACTGGGAAGCCCTCTCCTGGGAAGCCCAAGAAGCATAATTCTTGGGGCCTTTCTAGTACTAAACTAGGATTCTAGCTAACTTTGCTAACTTGCATAATTAGAAAAATAACTATACACAGAAGTTAGGCTTTTGTTAAGAAAAATACTGATTTAAATTGTATTGGTATTATAAGTTGTTTTGTTGTTTACCACCTGTATAAACATCCAAGAGAAAACATTCACAAAAATCTCAAAATGATTACATAAGATTCTTAAGTTGACCTATTTAACTGAATTGTCCAGGTAAAGTAAATATGGCATCCCTCATTGTCTGACTCTAATTGGTTTCTGAAATCTGGTTGGATAGTGAAATTTTGGATAGAAATATCTTTTATTCCATTTTTACATAATGGGAAAATATTCCAGTCCATCAAAAACCCCACTTTCCCCAAATATTATTAAATACTTGACCACCTGTGAAAAAATCTGCCAAGGATTTCTGCATAATTTAAAGCAAAGGCCAGTATACTCTTTCTGTAAAGGGTCACACAGTAAATATTTTCAATTTTGTGGGTTATACAGCCTCTGTCATACTTAACTCTGTCACTGTTGCATAAAAGATGCCATAGAAGCACTTGGCTTGTCAGTGCTCCAATAAAACTTTATTTACAAAAATGAGTACCAGGATAGATTTGGCCTATGGGTCATAGTGTGCAAACCTCTGATATAAAGCATTTTAAAACATCAAATGCCTAATAAACATTAAACTCATTAGTGGGACATTTGTGTGTAAGATGCAACAATGTGGAGTTGGATAAAAATTATGTTTGTTTTTTATTCCCCCTCAGCAGTGTTGGATAAAATTTATGGTCTTTTTTCCCCTCATGGCACCAAATGTACGCTATAATGTAAAACAGCAAACAATGAAATAATAGGTTAAAGATACTTGATGAATAGAAATACTTAGCAAAATAAAAAAGCAATTTAAAAAATAGTTTGGTGGTACAATAAAGATGGCCTCCCAACAATTCTTCTCAGGCCTGTACACACATCACAGATGGAGTTTATTTTCCCTCCTCTTGAATTTGAACAATACAGTGTAATGAAACAGTGATCCTAGACTGGTTCCAGACCTAGGTCTTGGGAGACCTAGAAGGTTCTGCTTTCCTCTCTTGGACACCAGGTACCATATAATAAACCAAATTACCCTGCTAAGGAAGGAGACTTAGCCAGATCCTAGCTGTTTGAGCCTCTCACCTGAGGTGCTAGACCCGTGGGCCAGTTGACTTTTAAGTCACAGCCTTGTTCCCAGGTGAATACAGCTGAATGAGCGACCCTAGCCAGTGCAACATCGTGATCCAAAGGGACGCAAATGGAAACTACTTTCATTTTGAGGGAATAAGCAAATATATCCCAGGCCATTTGGACCCCAGAAATTTCAATGAGGTATCAGAACTCTCAATTGTCAGAGTCTAAACCACCCTCCCCATCATCTCCAAATTGTATGTGTTCTTTCCAATTCGTTTTAGTTTTCTTCTGTTGTTTTATCAAACTTAGTGGTTTGAAACAAACTCTTTTATTTGTTCTGAACTTCAGGCAGGGTTCAGCTGGGTGATTTTTTTTGGTCCATGTGGTAATACCTGGGGTCTCTCACTAAGTTTCAACCAGATTGTTGCTGAAGCTGGACTATGCATGATAACTTTATATGTCTAGTGACTTGGTGGGTTCACTTGAGGGGCTAAGACCTCTTCCCCCACTATCTATGTGGCTCCCTATGTGATACCTGTTTTTCCTCATGGCAACTGTATTCCAAGAGTAAGTGTTCCAAGCAACAAAGGCAGAAACAGCAGATCTATGGCCACACAACTTACACAGAGTCTCTTCCACTGCATTTTGTTATCTAAAATATATCAGAGAGTCAGCCCAAATGTGAGGGATTCCACCTCTGAATGAGATAGTGTCAAGGTCCATAGCATCTATGAGAGACAATTTACTACACAAGGCATCTAAGGTATGTGCTATTTCTTGATCATCAGGTCCTGTCAGCACAATATCATAAATAGAGTAGACAAAAGTGATGTCCCATAAGGTGATAAAATCATCATGGTTCCTGCACACTAAATTATGAGAGGGAGTAAAAGAATTATCAAAGCCTTACATAGATAAATTCTCCCTCATTCTCTCACTTCCAAATGAAACTGAATAGTTTCAGTTGTTCCATGCATATTAGGATGAGTAAAAGACATTTGTTAGAGTGATATCTGCATATGAGGTGCTAGGAATTGCATCTAATTCCTAGGAATTGCTAGGAATCAACATTTTAGACAACCCATTCATCTTCTACACAGGCCAAATGGCAGATTAAATGGGAGTGTGGTCAGAATCACCACCCTGCATTTTTTGAGTCTTTGCTGTTGGCACTAATCATTAGAATTTCCCCAGGAATATAGTATTGCTTTTGCTTTACTCTTTCTGTAGAAAAAGGCAGTTCCAAAGCTTCCAACTGGGCTTCCTATTTTAATAGCCATGAGTTAAGGAGCCGATGATAAGATATTGTAAATCTCCATTAAGGTGATGAAGTTTAGGTCTCTCTTCATCATATCTATCAATTTTTCATTATCATATAGATTGCCCATCCATTTCACTGTAGGGACACCATGATCAATTATCTATAGCTAAAGATGCCTCTTAGTCAAATGACTATGATTACTGCCCAGGCCCTCCTACCTATCACCATAACCACAACTACCTCATCCCTGATGGTTAAGTGTGGTCATTTGATCTCTACATTTTTGGATTCTACTATGTCTGTTAGGGAATTGGGGATCCCATTAAACGGCATAATCTCCTAATTTCATCAAAGCACATGCAATGGAATAAGAATGATTAGCTCTCTCTTTTTTTAAAGACTTAATTTTACCTGTGGCGGATTCATTTTGATATTTGGCAAAACTAATACAGTTATGTAAAGTTTAAAAATAAAATAAAATTAAAAAAAAATTTTTCTTAGAGCATTTTTGGGTCCACAGTTAAAATTAAGAGGAAGGAACAGAGATATACTATATATTTTTCTGCCCCACACATGCATAGGCTTCTCTGTCAGCAACACCTCTCACCAGAGGGAACATTTGTGATGACTGATGAACCTCAACTAATACATCATGATGACCCAAAGTCCATAGCTTAAATTAGGTTTTACTCTTGGTGTTGTGCATCCTATGGGTTTTGACAAATATATGGCATGTACTCACCTTTATAGTACCATACAGAGTATTTTCACTGCCCTAAAAATCCCTTGTGCTCTGCCTATCATTTCCTACCCCCAAAACCCTTAACAACCACTGATCTTTTCACTGTTCCCACAGTTTGGACTTTAATATATTTGGAATCATACAATATGTGGCCTTTTCAGATTGGTTTCTTTCACTTGGTAATATCCATCTAAGTTTCCTCTGCATTTTTTTCATGGTTTGATAGCTCATTTCTTTTTAATGATGAATAATATCCCATTGTCTGGATGTACCATAGATTATTTATACATTCACCTACTGAAGAACATCTCAATTGCTTCCAAATTTGGGCAGTTAGGAATAAAGCTACTCTAAACATCCATGTGCAGGTTTTTATGTGGACATATATTTTGAAATCCTTTGGGTAAATACTAAGGAGTGAGACTGCTGGATCTGATTATCAGTTTTCACCCAGATACCGTCCACAGAAGTTGGCATCTTCAGACATGAACTTTCTTAATAAACAGAAGCAATTTAAATCTACTGGTATAAAGATGCTGTGTGGTAACAGAGAGTACAGACATTGTTTTATTGTTCTATCACTTCAAAATCTATCTACTAATATAATTAGAAATTAGGAGAGTTAGTTAACTATCTCAAGAACTCAAAAAATAATGGACCTCCAGGTGTCAAATATGAAGAAAAATACTCATAAGAAGATAGTATGTGGTCTTTGGAGGCAGAAGATTAGTAACTCAGGGATACAAATATGAAATTGGCATAGTTAGTATCTTATGGTTAGTATATGCTTTAAGAATCGCTTAAGAAAACTAAAAGATTAACTTTGTTTTTTTAAAATTAGTTTATTTTTGGCTTGTCTGGGTGGGCATTTTTATGGATGGGCATTTTTTAAAACAGATCTTTTCCCTGCTAGCTTATTGAAATCAACATGATCCTTTTATACAGAAAAGAAAATTACTTGGACAAAATTTTTTCAAGGAAATGAAAATGATATTAATTTGTTTGTCAGAATATCATACATTTACTTATTAAACCAGTTACTGTACACGTTTTCAAACATCGACTCGCACTTTTTAGAAATGCCTTGGAAAAAGCATCAGACACCACTTTCGACCTGTGGTGTTGGAGAGTCCCTTGGACAATAAGGAGATCAAATCTATCAATCCTAAAGGAAATCAACCCTGAATATTTATTGGAAGGACTGATACTGAAGCTGAACCTCCAATACTTTGGCCACCTGATTTGAAGAGCCAACTCATTGGAAAAGACCCTGATGCTGGGAAAGATTGAAGGCAGGAGGAAAAGGGGATAACAGAGGACAAGATGGTTGGATGACATCACCAACTCAATGGACATGAGTTTGAACAAACTCTGGGAGATGGTGAAGGATACGGAAGCCTGGTGTGCTGCAGACCATGGGGTCGTAAAGAGTCAAACATGACTGAGTGACTGAACAACAACAATGCTATTTTCTGGAGAACATTTATCAGTTGCAAGATTTTTGGTGGGAAGTAGTTGGATACCTAGCTAATGATGGCTTGAAGAATCAGAGCTTACTTTACACAGTAAGAAGTCTGGAGTTTGGCACTCCGTGGTTGGCTCAGCTGTCACCAGTGTCCTCAGTGACATAGGCTCTTTCTACCTTTCAGCTCTGCTACATTTCACTTTTTGGCTGCCCTCTTCACCTAATGACCACAGAGACTTTCCCAGCCTCTGTCCCTTACAGGAAAGAAGGGTAGGCTTTTTGAAGACATTTCCCTTTTTCAGGGAGGAAAATCTTTCCTGTGAATAATCCCAACACCACCTCTTCCTTCTCCCTCATCTCTCTCCTGCTAGGAGACTACTACTTAGATTATTAGCTGGGACCAGGTTACACAGTGCCCCAGTACGAGGGAGCCTTGGGCAAAGAAGCATCAGATATTTCTGACTTCTGTTCTGCCAGCAAGAAAGAGAAGGAGGCTGACTATTGGAAAGGCAACTAATAGTGTCCAAGCAGTAACCACACACCAGAGGAAGGCCATAATTAATATGGATTAATATTTACTAAACTCTTACTCTGACCTAGACACAGTTTTAATCATTACATGTACAATTTAAATTTTACTGATGTAGAAACTGAGGCATGGAGATGTTTAATAGCTTACCGAAGGAAATGCAATCCACTCCAGTATCCTTGTTTAGAGAATACTACAATCCATGGGGTCACAAAAAATCAGACACAGCTGAGCGACTAACACACAAGGCCATTCAGCCAGTAGAAAGCAAAGCTGGGATTTCAATTAGGAAGCCTAACTTCAAAGCCCAATCACTTAACCATGTAACCACTGCTTCTACATAATTAATACAGTACAGGATTAAAGATAAATGCCAATAAAAATTTATAATTGAAAACAGAAGTGGTAGAAAATTTCAACATATCCTTAGACTCTGGGATTTTAATATTTTGGCTTGATCCACTGCTTAATAAGCAATCTACAGTGTGTCACTTACCACTGTAGTTGATATTATGATAACTCATCCTCAGGGAGATAAAACATGTATGTGATATAATAACATTTAAGATAAATTATGACACTGGAAAAATTCTTTTTTCTTTGTTAAGAAGATAAAGTGCTTCCTGAAAAGTTTCTTGTAAAACATTTGTCAGGTTTTCATAACCATTGTTTTAAAAATGCTCTTAATATTTTTATAATATGAGAATTTGATCTTAGCTAAAAATGTATCATTCATTGCACATTTTCTCCTTAAAATTATTGTGCTTTAATAACCAATTATAGGATCATATTAAAGAACTTATTGATTTTTTCCTTTTTCCTAGTTATATGACTCTAAAGAATCCCTACTCAAAAGACCCCCATTACTTTTTAATAGAAAAAAATTAAAACAGCTATGTAATAAAATATATATACTAATAATTCTTTTTAAAAAAATTACTCCCTAGCATTTTAGGAGAACATAAAAAAGGAGAGAAGAAAATAGTCATAATGGAGACCTAAAAAGGATTGATAAGTAATAAGGAATAAAGGGAGCTTCCCTGGTGGGTCAGACAGTAAAGAATCTGCCCGCAATGTGGGAGACCCAGGTTCGATCCGTGGGTTAGGAAGGTCTCTTGGAGAAGGAAATGGCAATCCACTCCAGTATTCTTGCCTGGAAAATTCCAAGGACAGAGGAGCCTGGTAGGCTATAGTCCCTGGGGTTGCAAAGAGTCAGACATGACTGAGCAACTAACACTTCACTTCAAGGAATAAAGAAAGGAGATCTCAGTTTAAGCAGGGCCTTCACTGGAATTTTCAAGCAAGCTGCAGCCCAAACTCTTGAACTCTTATGATGGGAGGTTGTTCAAGAAAACTTGGCTCAAGGTAGGTTGCTAGGAATTGTGGGATGGGGGATGAACTCTGAGACCTTAGCTTTGCCCAGCTAGTTAAAGAGAAAAGAGCAACTTTAGGAAATAGAAATGACATGTCACAGGAAAAGTAATGGTAAAAGAATAAGTGCTTTGACTGAATTTAGAGAAGATGGAGAGATGATTTGGAGTGGCTTTTGAAACTATCCAGAAAGACAAGTGCCTGAGCCAGAATGGTGTTTAAAAGCTCTCATTGGCCTGAATCCCTCATGGGGAGAAGACTATGTATGTCTGTGGTTAAAGAGGAGCCCTTCTAATCCTCTGCCGTGCCTGGTCTCTGAATGGTGCCAAGGATTCAGAGGAGCAGGGCAATGGCTCTGTATGAGGCCAGGCAGGGATTTTTGTTGTAGCTGATAGGTTGGTTTTCCTTTAGAAAGTAAGGAAAAGAGAGAAAGGACAAGAGATGAAGATCCCTCAGAATAGAAAGAAGCTAAGGCAACTTGGGCACCAGGCTGCTTCATGGTTGTAAAAAATTATTTTTAAAATGCTGATGCCTTCCTTCAGTGATGTAAAAGCTTTATTTTTTTTCTGTGACATAAATACCTCCTTAGCTTCCCCTATGAACTCTTCAATAAAATTTAAATTGCTCACAAACACAGTATGTACATAGTTCTTTGGAAACTCAAGAACACTACATTTGAACAATGTGAAGAACAGAAGCAACATGTATGGATCTAGGAAAAAGGAGTTTCAAGATCAAGTGTCCAAGCAGTTGCAGAAGTCTTAGTCTTCCACAAGCCATTGAATTGACAGAGATAAAAGCAAGTTACATGTAGGTCTCTTAAGAGCAAGAGAATTCCAGCCGACAATAACTGATAATTATATTGATAATAATAACTATAGCTACCATTTATAGCACACTTATGGATAAGACATAAAGAATCACAGCCTTATGTTACAAACATGGAGTATATTTTTATGTCATTTAAATACAGGTAACTACAGATCTTGGGTTGTTTACACGTCATTGTTTCCCAGTTCATCTCTTCTGTTGTCAGTCAGCATCATGCTAGGCACTTTTGGGCAAAGAAGTATTCCTTGATACCTCTCTTGATAAGCATACCAACTGAAAGGCTTTTATTTCAACTTCATAGTAAAATACTCAACGGAGAGGGGAAAGGCTAAAAGAACACAGCCAAAACTGTTGTCTGAGCTCTGTCCTTTTCAACTGCATTCAGCAAGAACTTTGCTGGCCCCTGCTTATACCTTTGCCTACTCACAAAAAGTCTTAACAGTCAGATCATGTCACTCCTCCACATTCACCGTTTCCTATTTCATGGGTAAAGTCTAGTCTTTCCCACAAGCTCAGCTGAATGAAAACAAATAGATTGCCAGGTATTTCTCCAGCAAAAATGGGTTGATTTGGGATTGACAGAGAACTGCAATTTGGGATCTGTAATGATGATGAATAACGTGCCAGTCCCTCACAGTTGGGTAAGGAGAGACTTTGTAGAGAAGAAAAGGAATTTGGGAAGGCTAGAATAAACCCAGAATCCGTGGCTTTTTGTTGGCTGAGTCCTTGGCAAGAAAGGAGCAGTCTTCTTTTTCCTGCTGGGCTCAGCTGTTGTCTCAGGGCGTGAGAGCCACCCCCCAGCCCCAACCCACCACCTCCCCGGCCCAACCCCAACCATTTCTGGTCTCCCAACTTTATTTAACTGAGATTTCTATTTATTAAATTTTACAGCTGCAAGCTTTATGTGATCTGTGTTCTAGACACAGTTCCCTCCAGTTCATAGTGTCTCCCACTGCTCTCTTCAGGGTGCATTTCACTCCAAGCACTCCCCTGCCTCAGGGTCTTCCTTCTTACCCTTCTATCAGCCTGCACAACTTGTCTCTCATGTGGTCAAATGGTTCCTTCCCCCACTCCTGACAGTCTTACCTGTGAGGCCTTGCCCAACCACATGATACGAAATAGCAAACCTCTCTCATTGGCCTCCTCCCCATTACTTGACTTCTTACTGTTCATATCATTTTCACTAGATATCCCATCATATGTGTTTCCTTAGTCTCTCTCTCTCTCTCCACTACTGTTAACTCTCTGAGGACAGACTTGGTCCGTTTCATTTCACATCCAACATTTAGAATAGTGCCTGACATCTAGCAGAAACATAGTTTCAAATTTCCAAAAGATTTACTGAGGTACATTTGATACAATTTTATTTTTGAGTGAGTAAATGAATGAATGAATAAATAAGTGAAAAAAGAAAAAATTAAGGAAGCAGTTCCTTGTTTAAATAAGGTATATCCTTAGAAATTACTTGCTTGAGGCTACATGCAGAGATCAATAAAACAATCTTATTATGGCTCACATAATGATTAAAAAGAAAACAGATGGAATTTGAGGCAAGAGCTTTAATAATAGATGATTGTGGCTTTTGAAAGCCTAAAACCTGAAAGAGTTAAAGCTTAGGCAGGCAGTCCAAGGCACTTAAGGAGGAGGTGAACATTCTCACTCATGCTTTCCTTAAGCCTTGTACAACAATGTATCTCACCCAAGAACTGGCCTTTCCTTAGGTCTGGAACTAATGATCACACAGTACAATGTCTTACAGAAATGCTTTTCTTAGACTCTACGTTAATGCTTATAATTGTAACAAATCTTGCCTGGGAACCTATTTCTCAAGACTTGTACCCCTGGTTACACAGCAGCAATATTATCTTGCCCAGAGACCTTGCCTGGAACCCATTCTCCCTGGTTAATCTTGTGCCAGTTATCTCAGGACGATGCCTTGGGAAAAGGTCTGGTGGAATTCTTACAACCTTGAGGTATTCTTTTTATCTATTTCATCAGCTAGTTGGAAAGTATATAAGGTCCTACTTAACTAGTGAGGTGGCTACTCTCCTGCCCCCTTCTGATGTCTGTGTCAGAAGCTTTTTCTGTCACTTTCACTTTAAATAAAATCTACACAAAGCTCTGAGTTACTGAGTTAAATTTTCTCCTTTGAAGACCATGAATCTGGTGGCACCGTTCACTGCTTACCACATAAGCTATCATCTTGGGGGCTTTCCCAGTATCTTCAAGACAAGGTAAGAATACTCAGAGCTGAGACTCTTTTGCTCTTTTGCTGTAAAGTCTCTACTAACTCAGAAGCATATGGACCAAACTTCTTTTGCTGGTCAGCTTTTTCTGGTCTCTGACCATTTCACAACTGCTTGGGGGAATTAAAGCTACTAACCTAGTGTGCAGACTGTAGGCTTTCAGGGGACTTGCAATCCATGCTGTTATTGTGTTTTTCTAGCCAAACCCCCATTCCAAATTTTACGGGACACTGCAGGCAGGAATGCATTAGGGGGCTATCTGGAGCTCTAGCTCCAGGCACATCTCTCAGACTGGAAATCACCATCCTGACCCCAGAGACCCAGAGGCAAGTTCTTATCATGGCCATGCCTCCAGACTATATGGATGGAGGCATTGCTGGTAAGCATGAGATTCCTGAGGACACAGTTTGAGGAACCCCAGATTTGGGCAGATTGGAAATGGAGCAGGCTTCTTCCCTTAGTAGTGCTAGCTCTTAGAGGACCAGAGAAAGCCCTCCGGTGGCTCTCGTCTCAATTCCTTAGATATTCTTTTTGTACAGTCTGCTGGTCAGGAATAGAAATGTTGACCTTGACACACCATGAACATGAAAGATTAATTTTTTCCCTCTAGGGCCAGCTCTCCATCACCTCCTTTGTTATCACATAGACTGGTGTGATGACACTCAGAAGGGACATCTTGGGTTTTGGATCATCCCTTCATGACTTACCACTTCTACTGCGGAATATGCTCAGGAATGTGCTCAGGAATATGCTCAGGAATATGCTCAGGAATGTGCACAGGCATACAGAAGAAGGATGTTTCCCCCTAGCAGTCTTAGCTTGGGAGACATTCTGGAAGGTTACTCTGCTCCACCCCAGGTGGCACCAGAGAAAAAGGGGAAATGAAGCCAAAGTCTTAATGGTGAGGGACTGGACATCAGTCTGGGATGCCAGCAGGTCTACACCTGGTGCACCGCTACCCCTCTTTGGCGGTAGAACGAGGAGGGACGGCAGTAGGCCACCTGCGTCGGTAAGAGAAGGGTTAAATCTGGCCAGGGAAGGAAGCTTAGGTGGAATGCCTGTCCCTGCCCCCATCTAGAGCAGGGAGGGATGCCTCCAGTAGAAAAAAGCCACAGCACTCTGTGCTGCTTTTTTCTCTCTTACGGATGGGAGCTAGCAGTCCCAGAGCCACCCCCTTTGAATTGTATATTGAAACACTAGGATATGTTTGATCCCCAGAGCCTAAAAAGGCCCTTACATACAGGCTGTCTTTGCTTTAAGAGAGAACCTTACCTTCCCAGAGAGACCATCCCTGCTGGGACAACACCTTATCAGTCAGTCCACCCCTGTCATCAGAGCAAATTTGAACACACTCTGGTTTAACTTTTAGCTATGAAACTATGACTACAAAAAGGAGAGATGACATTTCTGACACTAAATAGCCATAATATTCTTTAGACTCTGGAGAAAACTGGTTAAAATGAAATCTTTTTGAAATTGCAAGATTATTTCTTTTTGCATGTGCAGTTAGGAAAAAGCTGACTTGTTAAAATACTTTTTTTGGAGTTCCATTCCTGCCTGAGAAACAAAAACATGCCTGGGAAAAACCCTGAAGCTAACTCTTAACATGTCCTTGAGATTCACAGCCCACTCTGTCTGAGATTCCAGCCATGAGCAAATCAGTAGAATTTCAAGCCAAGGGGGCAGGGGGAGGAGGCGGGGAATAGGGCAAAGAAACATTTTAAATTTCAAGCATCTATTGAGATAATCATATGGCTTTTATTTTTCAATTTGTTAATGTGGTGTATTACATTGATTGATTTGCAGATATTGATGAATCCTTGCACCCCTTAATAAGTCGTGCTGGGAAAACTGGTCAACCACTTGTAAAAGAACGAAACTAGAAGACTTTCTAAAGTCTTCTTACCATACATAAAAATAAACATAAACCATACATACATAAACCATACAAAAATACATAAACCATACATAAAAATAAACTCAAAATGGATTAAAGATCTAAACGTTAAGACCAGAAACTATAAAACTCCTAGAGGAGAACATAGGCAAAACACTGTCCGACATATATCACAGCAGGATCCTCTATGACCCATCTCCCAGAATACTGGAAATAAAAGCAAAAATAAACAAATGGGACCTAATTAAAATTAAAGGCTTCTGCACAACAAAGGAAACTATAAGCAAGGTGAAAAGACAGCCTTCAGAATGGGAGAAAATAATAGCAAATGAAGCAACTGACAAACAACTAATCTCAAAAATATACAAGCAACTCCTACAGCTCAATTCCAGAAAAACAAACAACCCAATCAAAAAAAATGGGCCAAAGAACTAAATAGACATCTCTCCAAAGAAGACATACAGATGGCTAACAAACACATGAAAAAATGCTCAACATCACTCATTATCAGAGAAATGCAAATCAAAGCTACAATGAGACCATTTCACACCAGTCAGAATGGCTGCGATCCAAAAGTCTACAAGCAATAAATGCTGGAGAGGGTGTGGAGAAAAGGGAACCCTCCTACACTGTTGTTGGGAATGCAAACTAGTACAGCCACTATTGAGAACAATGTGGAGATTCCTTAAAAAACTGGAAATAGAACTGCCTTACAACCCTGCAATCCCACTTCTCGGGCATTACACAAAGGAAACCAGAATTGAAAGAGACACGTGTACCCCAATGTTCATCGCAGCACTGTTTATAATAGCCAGGACATGGAAGCAACCTAGATGCCCATCAGCAGACGAATGGATAAGAAAGCTGTGGTTCATATACACAATGGAGTATTACTCAGCCATTAAAAAGAATACATTTGAATCAGTTCTAATGAGGTGGATGAAACTGGAGCCAATTATAGAGTGAAGTAAGCCAGAAAGAAAAACACCCATACAGTATACTAACGCATATATATGGAATTTAGAAAGATGGTAATGATAACCATGTATGTGAGACAGCAAAAGAGACACAGATGTACAGAACAGTCTTTTGGACTCTGTGGGAGAGGGAGAGGGTGGGATGATTTGGGAGAATGGCATTGAAACATGTATAATATCATATAAGAAACGAATCACCAGTGCAGGTTCTATGTAGGATACAGGATGCTTGGGGCTAGTGCACTGGGATGATCCAGAGGGATGGTACGGGAAGGGAGGTGGGAGGGGGGTTCAGGATGGGGAACACGTGTATACCCGTGGCGGATTCATGTTAATGTATGGCAAAACCAATACAATATTGTAAAGTAATTAGCCTCCAATTAAAAAAAATAAATTTAAATTAAAAAAATAAATAAATTTCAAGCAGAAAACTGTGAGGTCTCTGTCCAGATGTATATGTATCTCAGTGTGTGTCTTCATCTTTGGGCAATGTTGCTGAAGGTTAATTGGCCTAAAGAGAAGTAAGCATTTACAAATCAAATAATTCTAGATTCAAGAAAATTAGACTAAATGAATTTCAGGCTTGTGTGAACTGGGACATATTTACTAATTGAATTGGTACCTGATATTAATGTTTATTTATTGACTTTGTGAAAATACTTTTGTAAATGACATAGCTTTGGGTGATTTATGTTTACCAATCTACAGAATGATGATATAAAGTACAGTTCATGGTTGCTGAAGGAAAGTAGGACGTATGTTTTCGATAAAAAGTTCTAACAAATAGAATTACATTCTGTTAAGGGAAAAGGAAGTAAATCTGAACTTATAGGTAGCTGTTCTCTGAGTGGGCAAATACAAAATATAAAAAGGTTTGTGACAAATAAAAAAGGTTTGTGGCAGGTAGAGGTGAGTTTTGTGCATGATCCAAATTTCTTAAGTCATTAAACTGCCTTTTATTGATACTTTGAATAACTATTGTTTCACCGTGAATGTAAAGTGGTACCAAACTAGAATTTGTTTTTCTCTCCCCTTTAAAAAAACAAAGTCTTCTTGGAATATGGCTTTTGATAACAGACTATACAAATTTCTTTGTCTTAAGTGATTCATACTTGCTTTTAAAATCTTTTGTTACTTTGATGAAATGAATGTTATTTCATAATGATCTATGGAGACTATGGCACACATAGACAAAGCTCATACTGCTTCTACAAAGTTAACCCTTCATCAGGGAACTTAAAATGGATAAACAATGGCTATAAACCAAACAGTCAGGACTATGGGAAGTTTAAGCTCCCTGACAAACCCCCACTTTTAAGCCTTTCCTGGCTTCAGGGTTAATATCTCACAAGAGAGAAAAAAAATGGTTAAAATGTATTTTCTGCAATTTCCAGTGATTGGGACACCCACTTTTCTGGACAGGTCACACAGACATTGGCATAAAAAACTTCACGAGCTTCTTAGAGACTATCATTTTCACAGACATCCTTAGTCGTCAGGCAAAGACGGCAGAACAAAGGGATCGGTTACATGGGATTGAATAAACTGCTAAATATGATTACAATTTTCGTAACTTTTTGTCTGACATATTACTGGCTTCTAATCTTTGTTTACAGATACAAAGAAACTCTTCTCCTCAAGTTACTAATGGTTTAAAACAATTTAGTGATTTACACCAGTGAGTAAAATTATAACTTTTTTCTCTCTGCCTCATCTCTCCAGAAATTGGAGGTTTATCAGGTATAAACCTCAAAATACACTGAGGAGCTCTAAAAGAAAAATCCACCCAACTGATGTCAGGCCTGTGGCATCTATTATGTTTCACTGAATATTAAGTTCTAGTTTTGTTAATTAAGGTCTGTATATACTAAGATTCACTTCTGAGACAGTTCCTTGTGGTTATGTTATATTGGTAAGAGGTTTAATTAAGTTATTACAAAAGGCACTCTGAGTTTTTTTCTAAAGCTTATCTCAGTAACCCCTCTTTGAATAAAGATCAGATGCTCAGAGAAGGCACTGGCGACCCACTCCAGTACTCTTGCCTGGAAACTCCCGTGGATGGAGGAGCCTGGTGGGCTGCAGTTCATGGGGTCGCTAAGAGTCGGACATGACTGAGCGACTTCACTTTCACTTTTCCCTTTCATGCATTGGAGAAGGAAATGGCAACCCACTCCAGTGTTCTTGCCTGGAGAATCCTAGGCCGTCTATGGGGTCGCACAGAGTCTGACACGACTGATGTGACTTAGCAGAAGCAGCAGCAGCAGATGCTCCAGAATCTACAACCAGGGGATTAACAACAGGCCAGAGTCATTTAACAAACTAAGTCAGATGACCTGGAGATGTCACTGGGCTATACCTAATGGAAGTTCTTGACTTAAGCTCTTACTTATGATTTTACTATTCAGTTCAGTTCAGTCGCTCAGTCATGTCTGACTCTTTGCAACCCCATGAACCACAGCATGCCAGGCCTCCCTGTCCATCACCAACTCCTGGAGTCCACCCAAACCCATGTCCACTGAGTCAATGATGCCATCCAACCATCTCATCTTCTGTCATCCCCTTCTCTTCATGCCCTCAATCTTTCCCAGCATCAGGGTCTTTTCCAATGAGTCAGCTCTTTGCATCAGGTGGCCAAAGTATCAGAGTTGCAGCTTCAACATCAGTCCTTCCAATGAACACCTAGGATTGATCTCCTTTAGGATGGACTGGTTGGATCTCCTTGCAGTCCAAGGGACTCTCAAGAGTCCTCTCCAACACCACAGTTCAAAAACATCAATTCTTCTGCACTCAGCTTTCTTTATAATCCAACTCTCATCCATATATGACCACTGGAAAAACCATAGCCTTGAATATTACTACTAACTATATTGTTTGCTATACTGCTTGTTGCAAAAGTGTTGTCCCTTACATTATCAAGTGTGTGACTGAGCCATTGATATAATGATGGTGTACTGTTCCGTATGAAATTCATAATTATAATGGTGTGACTCTGTGTATGAGAAGAAACAACAAGAGGGAATATTTTCCTGGACCAACAGACTAGTGAGATAGGTGTGGTCCAGAGAGTTTTGCTACTCACAGGGCCTAGTCGAGTAACAGCATACTGAGTGACCTATCAGTGAAATCTTCAACAGACCTGGGAATGAGCCTTCCCAGCACTGTGGGACAAGATGGTCAGGAAATGCCCTCCGAACCACGGGCAAACTCATGGCCATAAAGGGGCCCTGTGACTGGAAACTGGCACTTGCCATCTGCCTCTACAAAGATTAAATCATGGACACTACAGCCACTGACCTTCAACATCCCCTGAATGGAATTCAGGGTGAAAATCAGAAATTAGACACTCACTCTGTGCTCTGAAAAAAATGGACAAAACAGGCCTTCCGATAGTTAGATATTTTCAGGTAAAGATTTCTTGAGCCCAAATTCTTGCAGCTTCTCATACCTAGAAAAGCACTGAAATTGTCATGGTGACAACTACTTTGGCTAATATGTTAATAATAAGAGGCTAAAGCCTACTTGCACAAACTTAGACAACTGGCTACTTGGCTATAAGTCTCCCTAAAACAGCTGTCTACATTGGGGTTCAGACTCTTTCTTCTAAAACAAAATGGTAAGATTTACTTTGTTTGTACTTAGTAGTTGTTTCTTTACAAAGAGAAAACAATGGTGTTACCACAAAAATCCATAGTTAATGCAATATGTTTTTCCTGAGTTCTGAAGAAAACACAGGCCTTTCCCATAAGAATATATATATATATATATATATATATATATATATATATATATATAAAGACTACACAGACTACCTCTTTCTAGTGTAAGGAGTGTAATCACAAAGTGTGGCCCAAGGACCAGCAGCCTCAGCATCACCTGGGAGCTGAATAAAAGTGCAGACTATAGACCTTACCTTGACCTCCAGAGTTGGAATCTGCATTTGAACAGGTAATTCTCAGGAGTATTTAAATTTGAAAAGCTCTATGCCAAGTATCTTTTGGTCTACTCTAGAAGGTCTGTGCAGGCTAATTTTGTTTGCTGAGAGTTTTGCCTGGGGATTCAGAGCCGCAGGTACCTATACTCCAAAAACAGAAGGCAGAGCCCTAATCCCCATTTGCAGATCTGGTTAAAGTTGATTCCTGTTCTTTGTCTGTCTGGGGGGGTTAAATGGAGTAGCCGGAGCAGCATAAGGAGAGAAGGAAAACAGAAAATTTTACTGCCCCCTGTTGGTGGGAATGGGGGAAGTCAAGGAATCTGGCAGAGCCCGGGGCTTCTCAGAGGTATTGAGGACAGAATTAGACCAGGAAGAAAACAAAAAGGGAAACTAGGGAAGAACGGGAGAAGGCAATGGCACCCCACTCCGGTGCTCTTGCCTGGTGAATCCCATGGACGGAGGAGTCTGGTGGCCTGCAGTCCATGGGGTCGCGAAGAGTCGGACACGACTGAGTGACTTCACTTTCACTTTTCACTTGCATGCATTGGAGAAGGCAATGGCACCCCACTCTGGTGCTCTTGCCTGGAGAATCCCATGGACGGAGGAGCCTGGTGGCCTGCAGTCCATGGGGTCGCACAGAGTCGGACACGACTGAAGCGACTTAGCAGCAGCAGCAGCAGCAGGGAAGAACAGAGTCAAGATTTTATACTTCTACTTCTGCTTTTTGTTCTGAGTCTCTCTGGTTATTTTTCATCTTTTAAAATAATTTCCCCTACATCTTTGCTTTCTCTTTTTTCTTCTCTGAAAAAATGGTAGTAATATCTTATACATAGCATGATACTATACACTATCTGAAACTCCAGTACTTTGGCCACCTCATGTGAAGAGTTGACTCATTGGAAAAGACTCTGATGCTGGGAGGGATTGGGGGCAGGAGGAGAAGGGGACGACAGAGGATGAGATGGCTGGATGGCATCACTGACTCGATGGACGTGAGTCTGAGTGAACTCCGGGAGTTGGTGATGGACAGGGAGGCCTGGCAAGCTGCGATTCATGGAGTTGCAACGAGTCGGACACGACTGAGCCACTGAACTGAATTGAACTGATACACTATCTGGTACATAATAGATAGAACAATATTTTATGGAAAGCAACTTTATAGAATTTTTTGCAAATGAAAAATATTCCATACCTTTCTCACATTTTCTTTATTATGCTGTGTGCGCAGTCACTCAGTCGTGACCAACTCTTCGTGAACCTATGGATTATAGCCTGCCACACTCCTCTGTCCATGAGATTCTCTAGGCAAGAATACTGGAGTGGGTTGCCATGTACTCCTCCAGGGGATCTCCCCAACCCAGGGATCGAACCCACGTCTATTAGTCTTTTGCATTGGCAGGCAGATTCTTTATCACTAGCTTGGATTATCATTAAAAGTAATTCTTGTTTCCATTCATTTGGGCAAATTTTGGAGGGTTTTCTTGTGCACAAAATCATCTTCATTATTGCCACCATGAGGGTGGAGTTATTGTTGTTCAGTTTCTCAGCTGTGTCCGACTCTTTGTGACCCCATAGACTGCAGCACACCAGGCTTTCCAGTCCTTCACCATCTCCAGAGTTTATTCAAACTCATGTCCATTGAGTTGGTGATGCCATCCAATCATCTCATCCTCTGTCGCCCCCTTTTCCTCCTGCCTTCAATCTTTCCCAGCATCAGGATCTTTTCCAATATCCTTTTCCAAGATCCAAGATGCAAAAGCCAGCTTTTTGCATCAGATAGCCAAAGTATTGTAGCTTCAGCTTAAGCATCAGTCCTTCCAATGAGTATTCACAATTGACTTCCTTTAGGATTGACTGGTTTGATCTCCTTGCTGTCCATAGTTCAAAAGCATCAATTCTTTAGTGCTCAGCCTTCTCTATAGCCCAACTCTCACATCTGTGCATTACTACTGAGAAAACCATACCTTTGACTATACAGACCTTGTCAGCAAAGGATTTCTCTGCTTTTTAATAATCTGTCTAGGTTTGTCATAACTTTTCTTCCAAAGAGCAAGCATCTTATAATTCCATGGCTGCAGTCACTATCCACCATGATTTTGGAGCCCAAGGAAATAAAGTCTGCCACTGTTTCTATTGTTTCCCCATTTATTTGCCATGAAATGATGGGACCAGATGCCATGATCTTAGTTTTTTGTTGCAAAATCCCAGAGGTGAAAGACTGCATGGGGAGAATTCAAGAAATGAGAAATGAAGTGTAAGCTCTCTGTGCTTTGGCAAAGTGGTGACTCAATAAACACAAATGACTTCCCAGACCCTATTTGCACCATCCACTGCACTCCTTTGCCTTGAAAATGAGTGTAACTGTAAAGAAAATAGGGTAAGGCATGCGTCCAATGTGCCATCTTAGTCCTTAGCAAGGTCTATGTTTTATTCAAACTCTGCTCAATACTATGGAGCAACTTAATTGGGAAAATAACTTGAAAAAGAATAGATACATGCACATATGCACGATCGAATCACTTTGTTGTACACTTGGAACTAACAAAATATTGTTCATCAACTATACTCCAATATGAAGTAAAAAGTTAAAACAAATTTAGTCTACAACTGTTTTTACCTTGTGTTTTGATTTAGTTCAAAAACACTGCAAAACTGAAGTGGCCCATAAGCTTTGTAGCCAAGACACACAGAGGATGATATTTTCCTCTTCTCAGTGGGATTGCTGACAAGCTGAAACAAAAGCCTGAGAGAAAATTATTCAAAGTTTTTGGGGACTCCTCAAGATGTCAGATCTCCTGATTCTCTGACCCCAACTGCATGTTTAACTCACTTTGATTATGGGTATCTACCTGCAGATTCCATGAAAAAACAGAGAGGCCTTCTGGGATCAGCCTGAACTGTAGATTTAGATAATGAACAAAAATGTGCTTTAGATTCTTCAGTTACTGAAACTGACTAACTCTTATTTTCTTGAAAACAGATAAAAACAGTAGAATCTTAAAATTTATATAACATTGAAATAAATGCTTGAACACTGCATTCCCATTTTTCTTCACTTCAGGTTTGTTTCAGTTCTCAGATATCATAAAATCTATAGGAGCAGATTTTTTTTGAATGAAAGGATAATGTGGGGTTTTGTTGTTGTTGACAAGGTCTCACACTTTATAGGACGTGGACACTGCTCAGGAATGACTTTAAGTCACTTAGTCAAGTCAGGATTTGACAGCTTTTTCGTTTTGTCTCCTGTAGGGTCAGCGTGGTCAGAAGAGAAGGTAGGAAGAAGAGATACTCAGCCAGCCCAGCCCCTGGTCTGGTTTCTGAGAGCAGAAAGTGTTCTTAGGTAGGTCAGAAGAGAGGCGATGGGAAAGGGCTTTCAGGAGTGAATATGACTCCCAAGACACAGTTAAAAAAAAAAAAAGGCGGGGGCGTGGTGGGCCAGGGACTAGGAATCTGAAGAGGCAGGTGATGAGAGTGGAATCCTGCCAAGCAGCCAGACCTAGGGATTAGGTTCTAGAACCAAGGAATCAAAAAGCAGATAGACAAGAATGGATGTCATACTTGGACTCTCAGCCCAAGGTGAGCAAAATCTGCCTGTGTTTTTCAGGTTTTAAACCAGATGAAGTTGGATACAACTGTTCACTTAATGATTGTTCTTTATAAAGCATTGCATGTACTCTGTAGCCAACATTCTCCACCCCTACATTCTAAAGGAGCCTTTGTAACTATTGACAAGAACGAGTAAGTAGAGAAAGAGCTGGATGTCGGCCCTCAGCTCCCCCCTTAGCCACTGAAAAACTTACATAAGTGTGCACAGTGGTAAGAAGAAACTTCCCTGATTGTGGCAAAAAAGCTATTGTCATGATGTGGCTTACGCATTTAATTTTTTAGTATATTGCTTTGCTGATGGGAATAATGTTTTTCTTGAAAGCATAAGAGATTAGTAAAAGAAAATTAAATGCCAAGGAAAGCTGAAAATAAAGTGCATTGTTGCAATCAATGAGTCACAGTTCCAGGGAAAGCCTTTGAAGTTGCCACACCTGGTAGCTTCCACTCAGACACAGCATGAGTGAGAGGAAAAAAACATGGCTGTGAATCAGCCCCAGAAGACAAGACAGCTCAACTGACCTCTGAGCTATAGCATGAGCAACTCTGGTAGCCACGTGGTGACTAGTGACATTCGTTCTCCAGCACCCCCGAGAGAGCACCAAAACCCAAGCAACTTCTTTTAAGAGGAATCAAGAGGGAAGCAGTTCCAGAGCAGAAGAGCAGTATCTCTTCTAGAAGAGATACTTTTCAAATTGGGGAGATTATTTTCACACTATAATCCAGAGCTGCTTCTTATTCTGCTTTACTTTACTTCTCTGACTCTGTTCATTTATTCAACAAATATTTATTGGGTATTTACTGAATTAGGTACTAAGGAGGTAGTGAGAAAAACAGGCAGGGTCCCTCTGTCATAAGCCCCTCCGCGGGAAGCAGGCAGCCGGTAACACAATATGAATGTGACACTGTAGCCATGATCATGCTTCAAAGGGGACGTACCTGATGCACTGACAGAGTGAAAGAGAGGATTCTAGGTGGTAGAGAGCTCAGCTCAGGCTCCCAGGACAGTAAAGGAATCTGTAGGAAAAGCAGGCGAGAAGCAGTGGGAGGGAAGTTTACAAACAGAAGGACAGTAAAAGACAAATTCCCTTCAATATCCCTCAACATTTCAGCTCTTAACACTTCATTTCTAGTTTCTTGAGAACATAGAGACATGGTTCAGTAGAAAATGGAACCTGGAACCTAGAGTCAGTTGGTCTCATTCTAACCCTGTAATAATACTCACACAGCTTTGAACAAGTTACTTAGATTTTCTGAATCTCAGTTTTGTTACCAATGAGATAGAAATGATAAAACCCAGCACACGATAAAAGTTAGCTCCCTTCCCCATTGGCTAATTTTCATAATCTGTCTGAGACCCAATGTCTTCGTTGAAAAATAGTAGTAAAAATTATACCTGTTCTAGGGAATTGAAATTTAAGTGGGTTCGCTTGTAAACTCTAAAGGATTATATAATTATCAGGTAACATTAATCACTTATAAAATATTTGTGAGGCCAACTATCCTCCAGATCCTGTGAGAGCTATCGGAGAAATGGAAGGTTGACTGAGGCACAGCCTTGCTCTCAGGAGAGAGTTGCTAAAAGAGAAATCCATTCTTTTCCTTGATCCAGAGAGAAAAGGCAGCAAGGACAGAAGGAACGGCCTCTGTGACCTGCACAGGCATGCGATTCCTGGCACTTGGCCCTCCCTGGGGGATACCCGATACCTTCCCTCCAGTCATCAGCTGACCTAAGGGCCCCAGGGAGAGGGTTGCAGGATGGATTTTTGAATCTTTAAAATAAGCAGACAAAGGAATCTTCCATCAAACAAAAAATTACCTGAGAGCCATAGGGAAGTAGTAGCTCTGACTGATGGAGGAGGTTTTCAAAGATGAAGAGAGAAAAATAGATCTCTGTGTGTCTAGTAAAAGTGGATGGAAAAGCCAGATTCTCTAATTCCCAGCCCAGCCAGCCAGCCCTCCTTTGAAGCTCCTTTTGCCTTATTTTCCTATTCCTTTTGAGAAGACATAAAATAAGTAAGGGGTGGAAGATTTCTTGCCCAACCATGATTCAGGAGGAAGCCCAGCCACAGAACAGGCAAGTGTGGCATCGCCTAGAGAAAAAGGACTTGCAGAGACAGGTCTCATTTAGATCCACCCTAGATTTTGCAAAGAAGGCACCTCCTTCATCACAGACTCTAAGCCCTTCCAAGTTCAGGAAGAAATTATCTGCTCCGCCATTAACAACTTGGCACAATGTACCTGGCAGGACCAGTGTGACTGAATCGGAGGTTTTTCTCAACATGACCCACAGGAACAGTGAAGGTCCTGTTTGCAGCCTGAAATTTGTGACCCTCCTGGTGGCCTTCAGTCCAGAATTCCTCTTTCTGGGAGCTGGACTGCAGCTTCGAGACAATGGGTACGATGGATTACTTGTTGCAGTCAATCCTCAGGTATCCGAGGATCAGAACCTCATCCCAAACATTAAGGTGAGTGGTGTATATGAAATTGAAACCATCATCTTATTCATATAGACCTTTAGCCTTCTGTATGAAATTAACAACACTGCCTAGTTTGTATTTGAGCAGCAGAGAAAGGGGTGTTTCTCAAAGATAGCAACAAAAATTATAATTAAAGCCACGCCAATTCATTCACCTAATTCTGTGTAGTCTCAACTTACATACTGTTTACCTAGCCCCATTTTATCTGTTGTTGGTTACTACTAACTTTAGCTTTTGTGTTTAATGACTTGACTGTTTTGGGGGCAGAAACTCCAAAAATAACCCATTGTGGCAACAAAGACCAGATGTGTGGCTGATGAAGAAGCATGATTGTGCTTATTAAAATCATGTTGCTGAATTCCATCCTGAGGGTGGGAATTCTCAGATAGAAAGAGAGTCTGGATGGAGCACCAAAGAGCAACATTCTTTTCACCTGAATGTCCTGTGAAGTAACTTGACTATTTTCCCCTTAGTATGATAAGGTAGGCTCACAGCTCCATTACTTGAGTCTCCCTTCGGAATTGCATTAATGAAATTAGTATTGTCATAAGGTGTGGTCTTGGGCACGCCCACAGGTATGACATAAAAAGATTTGTTCAGTGAAAGCTTAGAAAGCTTTGTGAAAGCTTTTCTTTTACAAAATTGGGAAAATTATATGGGCAAGCCGAGACACACCGTTAGTGTCCTAAATTCTCAGATAAGCATTTGAAGTTTATTTATTTTGCTTCTACGTTTTCCCCAAATCTAATGCTGTCACTAAAAGAAATGGGCTCCTTCAAAATATTTTCATTATTTTTGTTACTACTTATTCAAGTATAACTAGAAAACCAAAACATTAAGAATTCACAGTGATAATATAAACTTTTCTTTGGTTATAGGAAATGATAACTGAAGCTTCTTTTTACCTATTCAATGCTACCAAGAGAAGAGTGTTTTTCAGAAATGTAAAGATTTTAATACCTGCCACATGGAAAGCTAGTAATTACAGCGAAGTAAAGCAAGAATCATACGAAAAGGTAAGAATTCAGGATTTCATTAAATGAATTCAACTGAAGAAGAAAATACAATATAATGTGTTCAAACTTTAGGCAATAACAAATCATTGATATTAATACACAAATAATATTATTGAAAAGATTGTTATGCACAAAATGTATGAAAAAACATACATGTAATAAGTGAAAATTGTGAAGTAAAAAATAAGCAAAATGCCATTGCCCAAGCAGCCTCGCAGACGATCTCTTTCACTTTCTAACTTACGGAGTCCTTCCTTTCTGAAATTCTTGGTTAAGGACCAAGAACTAGTTTTACTGAGTATGAGATGTAAAGGGAACAATTCCAATTATGAGTATCCTCATTTCCCACCCTTTCAGGGGCAATAAACATGCGTGTCCACATGGAAGCCTAAGCCACTCACACATAAAAATTTGACTTTCCTATCCCACCAGAGTGCAAATTCGTAGAATTTCACATTAGCCCAAGTCCAGGTCACTGTTTTTGAGAAGTATGTTGAGAGAAGCAAGGAAGAAAGCAGCGTAAGAGGCATGGCTAACTTTTCTTTCCCAACCAAAAAATAAAGAAAAAAAAACTTAAGCTTCAAGGACTCTCGTAAGCTGAAAATTATTAACATCCATGGTCATGTCTGGCACATACTGGGAACAAGCTACAAATAAATGTTAAATAAATTTGGCAAATGACTATTTGAGATTACTGTGAAAAGAGTCCTAGCAGCTACCAGAAAGGGCAGGAGCAGAGTCATTGAGGACACAGCTCAGGGCGTCAGCAATGGGGTGGGTTCAAGATCTGTAATGACAGCTCAAATAGAAGGGCTGGATTATGGTAATTTCCCCTTTTCCTTATTTGTGTCACTTGGCATGAATTCTCCTAAGGCTGTTTTAATTCTTGGCTCTTTTTTGAAGTTTTTTCCTCAGTAACTGAATGATATATTAATAGCAATCTTTATAGGCATTCCAGTGTCCTAAAAAAGTTAAAGGGGCTCTTAAAACTATTTGATGTATAACCAAATGAAAGCATTTGATGCTCGGACATGGAGATAAGAGAGA
Organism: Bubalus kerabau; assembly: GCF_029407905.1. NCBI lineage: Eukaryota > Metazoa > Chordata > Mammalia > Artiodactyla > Bovidae > Bubalus > Bubalus kerabau. Next base: position 58,106,270 of record NC_073629.1, on the reverse strand, counting down.
CAGAGGCACTGGGATAAACTAAGAAGAGAGATACTGTTTATTAAACTTCAATTAAATGCCAGAAATTCTACATATATATGTAATTATTACAATATTAATATTATATTATTATATTGTTGTGTATTATTATATTATTGTGTCTCAGCTGGTAAAGAATCTATCTGCAATGCGGGAGACCTGGGTTCGATCCCTGGGTTGGGAAGATGCCCTGGAGAAGAGAACAGCTACCCACTCCAGTATTCTGGCCTGGAGAATTCCATGGACTGTAAATTCCATGGAATCGCAAACAGTCGGACATGACTGAGCAATTTTCACTTCACTTCACTTCAAATGCCAGATATTATATATATATATAGTTATTACAATATTAACATTATATTATTATATTGTTTGTGTATTATTATATTATATAGTATATATTCCTACATATTCCATATAACTGCTTAATTGCTTAATATATATATTGCTTAGTTCTCAGTCACACCTAAAATTGTTGCTGTTAGTTGCTGTTATCGAAAATTAGGAAAATGAGGCTCAAATATAGTAAGGATTTTATCCCAAGTCAAAAAGCTGGCAAATTAAGGAGCAGTTTGAATTCATGCCTATTTGATTCCAAAACCTGTGCTTTTTGCTCTAAGCTATGCTGTCACCAGTTATCTTACACAGATGTTGTGTATCTGTGTAAGATATCACTTTGGCCTTTAGTGGAACAAAAAAGTATTGGCATTAACCAACAACAAAATCAGGTGGTACTTCTTATCCTAATGGAGAAGACAAATAAATAACTAAAGCAAAGATGACTGAACAGAAAGAGTAAAGGAAAGAATCACTGAATCGTATACCTGCTAGATACCAATTCTTTTAATCTCATAATGTTAACCAAGCAAGCACTTAGTGAATAATCGTTATATACAGGAGCCATGTGAGGCATGACAGAGGACACAAGGAAAAGCAGTATAGTTCCTGTCCTTGTGAATCTACAGTCTAGTGTAGGTAGGAAGCAGAGGGCGGGGAAAGGGTTAGGAAAAGTAGGTAAAAACTTACTATGGCCTATAAGTAGAATATAACCCCAAAGAGCCTGAGTATTCCATTCAATGCAGAGCACTCTTTCCTTGTTGCTTCAGGACAACTTTCCAGACATAGAAATGAGGTTTTATCCTCGTGAAGACTCTTCTAGGGCAAGACTGTAGCTCTTTCACAGGTGTTGCCTTGAAAAGTCCTTGGCCTGAATTCTTACCTTTCTAAAAATAAATGTTAATTATTATAAAAATAATTCATGCTTATTGCAAAAAACAATGTAGAAATATGGAAAATGAAAACATTACCTTCCATTATTCCTCAGTGGTGTGTACATAGACACACACACACACCAGTACACATGTAGTACTTTTATAGTGATCATTACATATATATATAGACATATATATATATCCACACATTTATGAAAGTGAAAGCCACTCAGTTGTGTCTGACTGTCTGCCACCCCATGGACTATACAGTCCATGGAATTCTCCTGTCCAGAATACTAGTGGGTAGCCGTTCCCTTCTCCAGGGGATCTTCCCAACCCAGGTCTCCCACATTGCAGGTGGATTCTTTACCAGCTGAGCCACAAAGGAAGCCCATATACTTATAGGGTTATATTAAATCTATTGCTCCAAAATCAGCTTTAAAGAAATTAACCAGATACTCAACTTCTAAGAAAAAGTCTCCAGACAACCTCTAAGAGCAAGTCTTGAGACAATATATTATCTTTCTTCCTAAAAACAATGTTGTATATAAATCTGTGTTCTCTAGATGGTTATTGGAATAGATATTTATTTTTGTTTCCAACTTAAAATAATGTGTTTTATAAATAGTAATTGAAATGGTCAGGGTACAATATGAAATATAACTTCAACATAAAAATTGTTTTGTTGATCTGATTGGTTATGGGAATAAAAGGACAAGGGATCAACCTACAGAAAGTTGTTCACAAAAGGCTATACCACTTCACAGTACAGCTCTAAATGATGTGTAAATGCTCTTAAAATTTCTTTGAATATTTAAATTACATTTTACAGTGTATATAATGTCAGAATTTTACCGTGTTGACTTTTGAGAAAATTTTAATCTGGAAAATGGGTACATCAAATGACAGTAATGAAGTTCCATGGAACTCTGTTAAGTTTTTAAAATGTACACATTTTTGAAAGTGACAGATATTGGTGTTGACATTTAGTTGTGAATTCATTCTAAACTCCATCTAAAGGCATATGTTTTTAAAAATCTGTTTTTAAATTGGGATATAAACCACACAGGAAAAATGCACATATCTTAAACGTACAGTTCAATGTGTTTTAACAAATGTAGATATTAGTATCACCAATATCACTGCCAAGACACATGGTATTACCAGGCATTTCTTTTAATTTAGGCAAATGTCATAGTAACTGACTGGTATGGGGCACATGGTAATGATCCATACACCTTGCAATACAGAGGATGTGGAAAAGAGGGAAAATATATTCATTTTACATCTGAATTTCTACTAAATGATGGCTTAACAGCTGGCTATGGATCACGAGGTAAGTATGATCAATCAAGAAATAGACAATGGACAGCACTATTTATAATATTGCGCTCAGTACTGAAAGGGATTCAGAGAACCTGAAACCTGTTGGGGACTTACCATTTGGATGAGAAGATAGGCCACATGCCCATAAAAAAGATAAGAATCAAAGTGAGCCAGAAAGGGTTAAGCACCAGATTAGTGGCCCAGACAGGGAGCTCTTTAATAATGCAGCAAAGAGAGAAAGCATTTTGAGCATTTGAGCTAGAGATCCTCTCACAAGAGGATCTTCAAGGTTGAATATCATTTTGATGAGTGGAAAGGAGGGGGAGAAGAGTGGGAAGAGTATGAATAAAACTGTGGCAGCAGAAGAACCCAGGGCATATTTGAGAGAAGGAAGCAACAGACCCCACTGATGGTGCAGAGAGATTACGGGCAGTGAATAGTGGGAGAAAATGCTGAAATCCACATGGGATAGGTAATGGAGAGCCTCAAATGCCCAGATTAAGGAATCACCACTGCAGGCTTGCAAGCATAGGAATGAAACCATCCAAGCAGGGTTTTCAGAAGCTGAATGTGGCTGTGTGGATAATCTGGCTTCCTCAGATCAGTGAGGAAGAAACTGGATTAGCGAGAAAATAACTAGAAGGCCAAGCATGAGGCCATGAGACTTGAGTAAGATTGGAAGCAGGGAAATGGGAAGGACAAGAAAGATAGTAATGAAAACAAGAAAATTTTCTCTGTGCCAAGTGCTGGGCTATTTGCTTTTTAAGTGTTGTTTTATTTAATCCTAAAAACTCTAAGCAAGGATAGTCCAGAGAGTGGAAAAATATGAAATAGAGATCAGAACTGCTTCAGAGTGAAAGGCAACGGGTGTGTGTGTGGGCAGCAGCATTAAGGAATACATTAGGTTTTTGTCAGAAGTAAAAGACAGCAGTTTAAAGGGGAAATCCACAAGTCTGAGTTTAGGTGATTGAGTGTGAGGAACAGTGGACTGTGCTTGGAAAGGCCTGGACTGTGGCTGGAGAAGGATGACTGGAGTGTGACAGAGAAGTCAGTGTCATAGGTTTGGAGACCAGCATTTAGTGGATGAGATCTGAGAAAGAAACTTTGGTGAGAAAAAATCAGCAAGTCGAGGGCTAACTTTTCAATTCTTAATTTTTTGCGTTTGATTAATGTACAGTCGGAGAAGGCAATGGCAACCGATTCCAGTACTCCTGCCTGGAAAATCCCATGGATGGAGGGGCCTAGTAGGCTACAGTCCATGGGGTCGCAAAGAGTTGGACATGACTAAGCAACTTCACTTTCACTTTTCACTCTCATGCATTGGAGAAGGAAATGGCAACCCACTCCAGTGTTCTTGCCTGGAGAATCCCAGGGATGGCAGAGCCTGGTGGGCTGTCGTCTATGGGGTCGCACAGAGTCAGACACGACTGACGCTACTTAGCAGCAGTAGCAATGTACAGTAGTGCCATTCAAATGTTGCTTTTACTTTTACCCCCATTTAAATCCAAACAGATTTTATTATCCTCTGTATAACTAGCAGGAAGTAGAGCCACGCACCCCATAAAACACACTTTATAAAACACCTTATAAAAAAGGTCTTTTTTTTCCTGGTAACTATGAGGTACTGATAATCTCTGTACAAATATATGACTTCACCAGCACTTCTAAATTCCATGAGTAGGCAGACACTTTTCCTTAACACTTTCAGCTTTAGACTGTTCCCCTCCCTTCATTTGTCCCAAGGTCCCAAAATTGCACAATAGGTCACAGCCTGAGTCAACTCAGCAAACATTTCCTGCCTTCACAGATCTTAAAAGTATTCAGTAAAGAAAGTGTACTTTGGGAGGGGAGTTAATCTAGAAAATTCTAAAGAAGTCAGTTTTTTGCTGAACATTGAAAGAAATGCAAGATTTAGAGAGGTAGAGAGGAACTTATAAAGGACTTGATGCTGACAATGAGGATTTTCATGAGTAAGAGTTGGAGATAAACATGGAGAATCAGGGATATAATGAAAGAGAAAGGACCATCCAACCTGGTGAGGAGGTTCTATGATTCTTTTGGCTCCTTCCTCCCTCCCTGGCCCCAGGGTTTTAATTTTTGCTCCAGACAGAATTATCTATAGGAAAAAAAAAAAAAAAAAAGCAGCAGGCATGCCTGCATAAAACAGACTGAAAAACAGGAAAGCTTTATTTGCTTGTTTGGTGTCTTAGTCCATTTTGGTTGCTATAACAAAATATCATAGACTGAGAGGCTTACTCACAGCAGAAATTTCTCATGGTTCTGGAGACTGGAAGTCCAAGATCAAGGCACCAGCAGAACTGGTGTCTATGATGGCCCACTTCCTGGTTCACAGACAGCCATCTTCTCTCTGTGTCCTCTCGTGGCAGAAAGAAGAAGGGAACTCTCTAGGGTCTTTTGATAAGAGCACTCATCCCATTTATTAGGGCTCCAACCTCATGATCTAATAATTACTCCCAAAGGCCTTACCTTTTAACACTTTCACATTTGGGGTCAGGATTTTGACATATGAATTTGGGAGGGACATAAAAATTCAGTCCATTGAATTAAAACATTCAGTCCATTGTTTTTTTTTTTCCCCCAGAATCCTGAACTTATAGGCATGTATAAAGCTAAATAGAAATCTGTTAGGCAGCTTCATTAGGGAAATGAGAGGATATGAGATTCCTCACTACTTTCTAACAGGTGTGCAACAGGTAAATCACTGGTTTACACTTACAGCACTAAACATATTTTTATGCTCCCTGTTTTGTGGTGGTGGGAATAAAGCAGGAGATGGGAGTGGGGTGGGGAAGAGGAAAGTGGAAGGAAGAATTGCACTTCAACCATTCAGAACGAGTACATATAGTCAGCTGATGCTATATCGTCAATGATTAGCAAGGTCCATTGCTGAAATTTTAGGAACTCAAAACAAAAATTCTCCCTTCCACAGGCAGAGTGTTTGTTCATGAATGGGCCCATTTCCGTTGGGGTGTGTTTGATGAATATAACAATGAGAAACCCTTCTACATAAATGGGCAAAGTCAAATTGAAGTAACAAGGTTAGTGATTTTTCACATGTTTAAAATTCCTTGTTTATTTTTTGATTCTAAAACAGTTTATAATGGCAGCTAAAACTTAACTGACAATTTTGAAATGTTATTGTATTTTTAAAAATTTGTAAATATTTATGTGGTCAAATATCAAAACAATAGAAAAAGTTATACTCTTATATATCATGCTCCCACCACTCTCTTCACCCTATTCTCTTTCATCCCCTCTAGGTCACCCACCTTATTTGTGTTTTTTTAGGAAAATTGAAATAAATAGTAACACATAGTTTTCTTCACTTTTTTCTGTTAATTGCATAGTGTTCCACTGTATGATATACCATAATTTTTCAACCAGTCCCTTATTGTTAAACAAATGAGTTGTTCATAATGTCTGTTATTATTACAGATTGTAATTTTATATATATATGCATGACCTTCCCTGGTGACTCAGATGGTAAAGAGTCTGCCTGCAATGCAGGAGACCTGGGTTCAATCCCTGGGTCAGGAAGATCCTCTGGAGAAGGAAATGGCAACCCATTCCAGTATTCTTGCCTGGAAAATGCCATAAACAGAGGAGCCAGACAGGTTACTGTCTGTGGGATCGCAAAGAGTTGAACACAACTGAGCGACTTAACTTCACAATATTTGTTATTACTACAGGTCATAATGATATATATATTATATATATTATTTTCATTTTATACAGGCAGATCTGTGTATGTATTGAGCAGCTTCTAACAATTACCAGGTCATAGGGTAATTTCAGTTGTAACTTTGGTAGATACTGATTCTTCTCCTGAAAGTTATAGGTTTTTCATCCCATGGAAAGTATTGAGACTGTTAAATTAAGAAGGAATCCTTTATCATCATTACATGTTCACCCTCTTCTTCCTCTGATGTCCAATGGCAATGAGCTCAAAGAAGCCCTGCTTCAGGATATCACCACTCATGCTTTCCTAGGGCCTCCAAAAGTTCATGGGGATTTCCTAGTAGCTTTTGCTTCGACCTTGTTTAGCTGGGAAAGCCCTTGGCAAAACAGAGCTTCTCATCAGAATCAAATGCTTGAAAATAAAGTGGAGTGCATTTATAAATTAATGACCTTTCTTAATAGTTTTAAAAATGTTTTATGTGTATCTAGCAATCTACAATCCTTAAAACAAATTATTTTATGAGCCAATGAAAAGGAAACATAAGTTTTTATAAAACAAACCAATTTCTCTTACTACTTTAGGTGTTCATCTGACATCGCAGGCATTTTTGTGTGTGAGAAAGGTCCCTGCCCCCAAGAAAACTGTATCATTAGCAAGATTTTCCAAGAAGGATGCATGTTTATATACAATAGCACCCAAAATGCAACTTCATCGATAATGTTCATGCAAAGTTTATCTTCTGTAAGTATGATCTTAGAATGACAAACTCCTACAAGACCCCACCTTTTCCCAAGATAGACTGATATGTTTTAAGTATTTAAACAACAAGGTAATTAAGATTCACTACATTTTAAATCTTGGGGAACCTTAGGATTAATCTAGTTTTTATTTTACAGATTAAAAAAAACACCTCAGCATCCCCCTCACCCCACACACACAATCCAAGGTGATCAGTAAAAACAGATTCCTTTATAAAAGTGATTATTCACTCTCCAGGGAAGACGGTTTAACAAGGAGAATCCTGGAGTCTTCAAAATTTTCTTGTACAGTGGTTCTCCTGTATCCTTTTATGGGAAAGTATACCAGGGGTTAATGGCAGAGATGTAATTTATGATTATATTTCTCACATTTGAGATAGAAAACCATTTTTATTTATATGGAATTCCCTAATTCTCTTTCCCTCATTTTGCATATTCTAGAACTTGAAAAGTCTATTGTTACCAAGGGAAGTCAACTAACCCTTAGCTTTACAGGTTCAAAAACTCAATCTTGTCAGCATTCCCCACTAATTGACAAGAAACTTGTGTGGGAATCCAGAACACATTTTTAATATTATTATTTAAAAAGAATACTCTGTCATGGAGATCTGACATTTGCATCTTCTAGTCAGTTCATTTTCTATTTGAAGGAACCATCATGGAATAGCCAAATTCCACCCAGAGGCCTGCTTTGACTTTGAGAGTGTGAAATCAGAAAGGAGGGAGTTAGGAGATTCAGAGATTTAGTTCCATCAGCCTTCATAACCTGATACATTTTCCCAACTTCATCATCTCTGTGAGTCACTTCCTCTCCAACAGGCTGGGAACACTATGGGCAGTGTTCTGGTGAAGTTTTCTGTCTCTGTGGCTGACCCAATGTTCCTTGGATTGACACATTCATTTTTTCAGATAGATTTTTTTTTTCTTTTTTCCCCTTCAGTCCAATTTTAGTCAAGGCTAAGAGTCATTCTGTAACTTTAAGGTGACTTTTCATATTTCTTATCCAATTCATTATAGTTTTAATTTACAGTTTCAATATCTGAAGCCAAGCTAATTCCATGTTATTTAATGCACATTGTTTGTGGTTAGTATTCTCTTTGTGATCATTTGAAAGCCCTACTCATTAATATCATCAGAAAAGTTTCACCATCTCCTAACCATAGTCATGAAATTTAAAGAGTTAAAAATTAACAACAACAAAGGTTCTATCTTTCTTCCCATCCTACTAAGAAACTCGTGTCTTTACGCAATTGTTAACTTTTTTAAACTTAAGCTCATTTTCCAAACTCTTAGACTCAAGATTAGAGAGTCTATAAGATTTCTAATTTTAAATTCCATATATATGCATTAGTATCCTGTATTGGTGTTTTTCTTTCTGGCTTACTTCACTCTGTACAATAGGCTCCAGTTTCATCCACTCATTCAAACTGACTCAAATGTATTCTTTTTAATGGCTGAGTAATACTTGTGTATATGTACCACAGCTTTCTTATCCATTCATCTGCTGATGGACATCTAGGTTGCTTCCATGTCCTGGCTATTATAAACAGGGCTGCGATGAACATTGGGGTACACGTTGTCTCTTTCAATTCTGGTTTCCTCAGTGTGTATGCCCAGCAGTGGGATTGCTGGACCATAAGGCAGATCTATCTCCAGTTTTTTAAGGAATCTCCACACTGTTCTCCATAGTGGCTGTACTAGTTTGCATTCCCACCAACAGTGGAAGAGGGTTCCCTTTTCTCCACACCCTCTCCAGCATTTATTGCTTGTAGACTTTTGGATCGCAGCCATTCTGACTGGCGTGAAATGGTACCTCATAGTAGTTTTGATTTGCATTTCTCTGATAATGAGTGATGTTGATGTATAGAACAGTCTTTTGGACTCTGTGGGAGAGGGAGAGAGTGGGATGATTTGGGAGAATGGCATTGAAACATGTATAATATCATATATGAAATGAGTCGCCAGTCCAGGTTCGATGCATGATACCGGATGCTTGGGGCTGGGGCACTGGGACGACCCAGAGGGATGGTATGGGGAGGGAGGAGGGAGGAGGGTTCAGGATGGGGAACACATGTATACCTGTGGCGGATTCATGTTGATATATGGCAAAACCAATACAATATTGTAAAGTTAAAAAATAAAATAAAACATAAAAATGAACAAACAAAAAAAAAGATTTCTAATTTTAGCTCTAAGCTTCCATGGCTCTATTTGCAGGACGCATCTACTCTTCATAGGAATATAGCCACTGGGAAGTCGATAACACATTACTTTGGAATGCAAATCATGCCTTTAAAAGGAGTACTGCCATAGGTTTAGTATTTTTACATGAATTATGGCCATATCTCCAAATGAGGGGAAGATCAGGAAATAGATTTCAGTTGCTTTTCTCATTATCTTATTCTTACATAGATCAGTATTTGAACTAGCTTAATATATGTTGACTGATCAATAGATAGGGATACAGTGGTTTAAATATGATTTCAAGGAATAGCTGACCAAGATAACATCTCCTGGGGTGTTTTCTTTAACACATTATCATGCTAAGGAATGAGAATTGGGTTTTATTTTTTTTAAGACTAAGTTATTTATACATGGTCTACTCTCTCTGTTATCTAAGGGCAAGTAAAATTTAATAGAGATTGACCACAATACCTCAAGGGTGCTAGTGTTTGAAGCAAAGGGTGTCAAGGTTTATTTTTGAAATGGCATCTTGAAGTAAGATGGACATTGCTGTAGCACTTCTAATTTCTCGTGTTTCAGCTCACCTTTCCTTTTACTTTAAGTTGTCTGAGAATGAGAAGTATGTCTAGTATGAGATGAGTATTTTTATTTTCTAAGTACTTTTATTTTGTTCTTTTTCTAGGTGGTTGAATTCTGTAATGCAAGTACCCACAACCAAGAAGCTCCAAACATGCAGAACCAAATGTGCAGCCTCAGAAGTGTCTGGGATGTAATCACAGACTCTGACGACTTTGTAAACAGTCTTCCCATGAACGGGATGGAGCTTCCACCTCCTCCCACTTTCTCTCTTGTACAGGCTGGTGACAGAGTGGTTTGTTTAGTGCTGGATGTGTCCAGCAAGATGGCAGAGGTAACAGCTGAACCAAAATGGTTATAAACCATTCATCCCTTTTTTCTATCAGTTTCTAATTTCTTTTCTTTTCAGAGGGTAAGGGAAAGGAAAGGTGAGGGCAAACGTTTGGAATATTTATGGGCATCATCTCTTCTTGCGCATGAGAAAAGCAGATTCAGAATGTGGCCCAGAAATTGAGATAATGCAGATAAATAAAATGCACAAGTAATTTCCAGCCCTTATATTTGCTATTAATTGCAATCTTTTCCAACAAAAACCCTCTATAAAACTCTGACATGTAACTGAAGGCTTCTTTGTGACCACATTCCACTCACTGGTAAACACCCTTCCTGAGGCAATAGACTGAGTTTTCAGTTAAATGTGCATATCCACTACATGTATATTTTCTATGTCATTGTGTACAGAGAACTATATCTCAGTCATCTCTAACCTAGCAGCCTTCCAGAAACCCACTCTCCAAAGCTCCATAATTCCTAGGCAGTATTAGACATTTCAAAGTGAAAGTCGCTCAGTCGTGTCCGACTCTTTGCAGCCCCATGGACTATACAGTCCATGGAATTCTCCAGGCCAGAATACTGCAGTGGGTAGCCTTTCCCTTCTCCAGGGCACTTCCCAACCCAGGGATCGAACCCAGGGTTCCCACATTGCAGGTGGATTCTTTACCAGCTAAGCCACAAGGGAAGCCCAAGAATACTGGAATGGGTAGCCTATCCCTTCTCCAGTGGATCTTTCTGACCCAGGAATCAAACTGGGGTCTCCTGCATTGCAGGCAGATTCTTTACCAACTGAGCTATCAGGGAAGCCCATTAGAGGTTTTGTCTTTGGAATCAGGCAGATGTGCTTTGAGTCCTGGCTCCTTCACTTACTGTCTGTGTAATCAAGAGCAAATAACCTCTCTGGAAGCTCAGTTTTCTCAACTGGTAAAACAGAGACAACAATACCTATTTCATTGTTGGGACAGAGCCAGTTCATACTGACTCACAGGAGTCAACTGTTAAATTTTTAGGAAATTTGCAAGTTGTAAATGCAGCCATTATTAAAAATTAAACTATGTAGACTTATAATGAAATAAAATATTGAAATAAGCATAATAAATGCTCAAAATTCAATAGTTCCTAATTATTTTTCTACTATTTTTACTGCTTTGCATTGCCTGCAAATTGAAAATTATATGAAATTCAAATTTTAGCATCCATAGTAAAATTTTATTGGATGAGAGCAACACTCATTTGTTTACATATTATCCATGGCTGCTTTAGTACTAAAATAGCAGAGTTGAGTAGTTGCTGAAGGTAATATATGTCCCACCCAGCCTAAAATGTTTATTATCAGATCCTTTATAGAAAATGTCTGCTGATCCCAGATACAGGCTCTTGAGGTTCTTTCTGGTCTATACTATCTCTATGTCTGCTCTTGCATATCTCTTCCCAACTGTGCACTCAGTGACATCAGGTTGACAACTTAAACCAGTCACAGTGGGGATATTTTACCCCACAGAAACTGCAACAAACCCAGGATTTCCCCCTTCTCTCTTTTGACCAGAAAGCCATTTTTTAGCATTTACCAGAACACTACTACTTCATAGGATTGTTGAGAGGATAATGAGATAGTTGATATGAAGTTTTTGGTTTATAAGTGGCAACTGTTATTTTATTATAGTATTGAATACTTTAAGGAAGAGTTTATCCTCTTGCATTTTCTGAATCAGTTGTTTTGGAAATCTGGGTTCGATCCCTGGGCTGGGAAGATCCCCTGGAGAAAGGAATGGCTACCCACTCAGATATGGAGGCTGGTAACACAAGAGTAATTAAAGAGAGCTTCAAGTTTCTGGCTTCACTAGTTATAAGTAGAGGTCATGACTATGATATTAGCAATAGCTACTATTTACTGAATGCTTACTATGTATCCATTTTGCAGATAAGAAAACTGCAGCTAAAAAGGATAAGTAATTTCTCTATGGTCACACTATTAGTAAAAGTCGAAGGCATATTCAGAGTCCTTGTTTTATCCACTCCACCAGTTTACCTCTCAATATTGAAAGAAACAATATTTGGGAAGGAGGGTAATGAATTCAACGTGTATAGATTCTGAAACGCCTATGGCATGTTAAATTAGTGCTATTTCCTAAGCAGTGTGAAAAGCAGGTCCAGATGTTAAGGGAGATGTGTAGTTTGGAGACAGAGACCAGAATCATAACTGAACAGTTGGTCTCTGAGCTCGGCTTGTTGCTCCTGCAGCCTCCAAGACAAGTGACCCTAGTGAATTTATCACTAGTATCACCTGCCCAAACGCAGTCAGTAATATTAGTATTACTTTATACTTAGTATTTCAAGGTGTAACTATTGTCATATACATACCTCAGTTGATCCTCATGGTAATTCTACTTTAATAAGTAAGAAAGAATATTATTCCTCCAATTTACAGATGGGATGCCCAGTCTAAGATAAACATGGTAACAGAGGGTAGTGCTGGAACAGATGCCTGACTGCTGTTCCTTTCTGCCGTAAGGTCTTTGCAATGTTTCCTCTTACTCAGGATGAATTTTCAAAGAAGAAATTACAAACCAAGTCTCTATTGGTTCTACAGATCTTTGAATTCGGATAGGAGAAAAACAGTGGATATAAGTGTTCTTAGGGAATGGTAAAGTATGAACAGCATCTTGGAGGCAAAGTTCCAAATCACACCACCCTCCCTGAAAAGCATTCATTTTTGAGCCTGCAATATCAAACAATATTCTAGCATCATATCAATCTTTACAGCTCAAAAATCATAATCTGACATCTCTAAAAAAATTAGCAGAGATATTTGCTAATTGAATTACTAAGTTATACTTTTGTCTACCAACCAAATGTAATTATCTGTCTTTTTTCCTTTTTGAAACATAGGCTGACAGACTCCTTCAACTTCAACAAGCAGCAGAATTTTACTTGATGCAGATTGTTGAGATTCATACCTTTGTGGGCATTGCCAGTTTTCATAGCAAAGGGGAGATCAGAGCCCAGCTACACCAAATTAACAATGATGATGACCGAAAGTTGCTGGTTTCATATCTGCCTGTCGCCGTGTCAGCTGAAGCAGAAACCAGTGTTTGCTCAGGGCTGAAGAAAGGATTTGAGGTACAGTAGAGCACCCTAAGCCTCGGATCACCATCACTTTCCTTTCTCTCACTTCATATCTGAGATTGCTTCTGATTTGGGGAAATCTGTTGCAATGTCATCACAGTGTCAAATATAGGAAAATAATAATGGATTACCTTCAAGATCAGGAACCACAACTTTCTCATCACTTAATCCCCTGCACCTAGTAAAAGGCATATAACATTAAATAGTTGCTTCAGAAATGTTTGCTGAAACAATGAGTAAATAAATGAATACAATGGTCAAGGTTGGGACATCAGCATCATCTGAATAATTTCTAACACTGTCCCTATCTATTCTGGGACTGTGGCCATTGTTATCCTTGGATTTTCCAAACAAAATCAGCATGTCTGGCTCATGCCTACAGTCATACTAGAACTTAAGCATATGAATATCAATTAAAGTCAGAGGTATGTTTCAAGAATAACAGAGTTCATCTAAATCACCATAAGTTTGGATTTGACACTGAGGATACAACCATTTGTTAAACATCTAGTAGCAAGCAGAACAAAATTGCAATTGTTGCTGCTCACAGGTAAGTGTTTCTCCACCTTGGCCTCCCATCAAAATCACCTGGGGATACAAAACTTCTGATATCTTGGTCTCACTCCGAGAGATTCTGTTTTAATTTGTTTTGGGTATGATCAGGCCATTAAAAATTTTAAAGTTCTCATCTTATTTTAATGTATAGCCACTGCTCTAGGTCCTTTTATTGGCCACTTATTGGATCTCAGAAGCAAAGATCTCACATTATAATGTTCTCCCATATCCTCTACGATGGACACCGTTCTAAACTAGGGCATCTCATAGTGATTTGAACAGGAAGAAGCCCTATCCATGAGTAAGCTGACAATGGTGTGTAGGGTGGCAGGGGCTCTGATGGGGTGAGGTAAGGACTGAGCACAGATGGGCATGGAGAGTGCAGGGAGCTGTGGAGGACCTGGAAGAGGAAGAAGCCCCACTTATGGGGAATTTGCAATGAAAGTGAATTCTTCTGCCTAGTAAGGCAATCTGAATTACATCTCCTCCTAAATGACTGATACCCTGTGTTCAGGTGGTTGAAAAACTGAATGGAAAAGCCTTTGGCTCTGTGATGATATTAGTGACTAGTGGAGATGATGAGCGTATCAGCAACTGCTTCCTCACTGCTCTCAGCAGTGGCTCAACTATCCACACCATTGCCCTGGGTTCATCTACGGTCAAAAACCTGGAGGAACTGTCACATCTTACAGGTAAGTAAATCCCTGGGAACATATGCTAGAGAACTTCCTTTCAACTTGAATATTCCAAGAACAGCCATGAAATGCATATAATGTGAACAAAATACAGGGCTTAATTGAAAGAAAAAAATATAAAGAGTTTTCTTACAAAAAAACACAATTCAGTGCTAAATTCTGTCAAAAATTTGCTGACTTTTTTGTACTTTCCTTAGAAACTGCCAATTATATACATCTAATGAAAATATTATTACTACTTCTTTGTTAAACCAACCTGAGTATGTATAATCATGGGGCTAAAAGTATGTTTGAATGTACTAACTTCTATGATAAGATCACATGCAGTATTAAACATACATCTTTTTGTTTTAAATGAGGCATAAGATAATTTTATCATATATTCAATAAAAAAGGAGTATGCTAACTTGAAAATTAGGTTTTATTGAATTATGTTTGAAAATAATGTTTTCAGAATGTAAATGTAAACATATAGTGATATAAATAGATAGCAATTAACCTAGATTGTTTATGAATTATATTCATTAAATATTTATTGAATTCAATAAATATTTATTGAGTTTTTATTGCATATTGGATAGAGCTCTAGACCCTACAATTGCAGCCATTAATAGAAGAGACAAAGCCACCTGCCTCAGCCATCCACTCACCACATGATTGTACAGGATACCTTGTATAGAAAGCCAAACACAGCTCCTGTTTTCCCCAAACTCACCCTCTTAAGCAAAGGAAGTTTGTTAGGAAAGGCCTATCAGTTTATCTTTTGTATTACTTTACATTTTAACAGCTAACATCCCACTTGTGTGTTTCAGGAGGTTTAAGGTTCTTTGTTCCAGATAAATCCAATTCCAATAGCATGATTGATGCTTTCAGTAGAATTTCCTCAGGAACCGGAGACATTTTTCAACAACACATTCAGGTCAGAATTTCCTCAGTATTTTATTTACAGATGGGTGGAAGAGGAGCAAGAAAAATAGATGAATTGTGCTGACTGCCTCACTAACCTTATTTGAATATGTAACAGTCCTTGTTAAATTAAAAGAAGGCTTTTAATGAGCTTCTTGACATCACTAGAGCCAGCCTCCATCTTTATCTGATGTCTATACTCCTCAGACCTACAAGTCATCTCACAGATGGTGAATGAACCTCTCAAGTCAATGGCTTGATGGGAGCAATGAAGTCAGTAAAATATTCTAAGAAAACATTTAACATGAAGATTATGTGTACACAGTAAAAGCAATGATCACAATTCTATCATTAGATGTGGAAAAAGATGAATTTTAAATGACAATATATATTTTAGATTAGGGTACAATTTGCTCTCCTGAATAATCTTTCTACCTTTGATTTTCTCTTTAACAATATGAAATAAAAACAAATATTCAAGAAAGTAAAAGAAAAAAATTAACAAAACATTGTTCATATGACTCAAATTAGTTTCCAGACTTGGCCACCTCTCCCCCATTCTTTACATGTCATTAGCCCCATTAGACTATGGGCAGAAACTATATCTAATCCCTTTCAACAGTACAGCATGCAGCACAGAGTGTGTTTGGCACAGGAGTCAGCAACCAGGTACACTTGTGAAATTGGTTTGGACACATAACCTAAAATGTCTTTGCTGTTCAGATCAGATCAGTCACTCAACGTGTCCGACTCTTTGCGACCCCATGAATCGCAGCACTCCAGGCCTCCCTGTCCATCACCAACTCCCAGAGTTCACTCAGACTTATGTCCATCGAGTCAGTGATGCCATCCAGCCATCTCATCCTCTGTCGTCCCCTTCTCCTCTTGCCCCCAATCCCTCCCAGCATCAAAGTCTTTTCCAATGAGTCAACTCTTCCCATGAGGTGGCCAAAGAACTGGAGTTTCAGCTTTAGCATCATTCCATCCAAAGAAATCCCAGGGCTCATCTCCTTCAGAATGGACTGGTTGGATCTCCTTGCAGTCCAAGGGACTCTCAAGAGTCTTCTCCAACACCACAGTTCAAAAGCATCAATTCTTCAGCGCTCAGCCTTCTTCACAGTCCAACTCTCACATCCATACATGACCACAGGAAAAACCATAGCCTTGACTAGACGAAACTTTGTTGGCAAAGTAATGTCTCTGCTTTTGAATATGGTATCTAGGTTGGTCATAACTTTCCTTCCAAGGAGTAAGTGTCTTTTAATTTCATGGCTGCAGTCACCATCTGTAGTGATTTTGGAGCCCAGAAAAATAAAGTCTAACACTGTTTCCACTGTTTACCCATCTATTTCCCATGAAGTGATAAGACCGGATGCCATGATCTTCATTTTCTGAACGTTGAGCTTTAAGCCAACTTTTTCACTCTCCTCTTTCACTTTCATCAAGAGGCTTTTTAGTTCCTCTTCACTTTCTGCCATAAGGGTGGTGTCATCTGCATATCTGAGGTTATTGATATTTCTCCCGGCAATCTTGATGCCAGCTTGTGTTTCTTCCAGTCCAGCGTTTCTCATGAGGTACTCTGCATATAAGTTAAATAAGCAGGGTGACAATATACAGCCTTGATGTACTCCTTTTCCTATTAGGAACCAGTCTGTTGTTCCATGTCCAGTTCTAACTGTTGCTTCCTGACCTGCATACAAATTTCTCAAGAGGCAGATCAGGTGGTCTGGTATTCCCATCTCTTTCAGAATTTTCCACAGTTTATTGTGATCCACACAGTCAAAGGCTTTGGCATAGTCAATAACGTAGAAATAGATGTTTTTCTGGAGCTCTCTTGCTTTTTCCATGATCCATCGGATGTTGGCAATTTGATCTCTGGTTCCTCTGCCTTTTCTAAAACCAGCTTGAACATCAGGAAGTTCACAGTTCACATATTGCTGAAGCCTGGCTTGGAGAATTTTGAGCATTACTTTAATAGCGTGTGAGATGAGTGCAATTGTGCGGTAGTTTGAGCATTCTTTGGCATTGCCTTTCTTTGGGATTGGAATGAAAACTGACCTTTTCCAGTCCTGTGGCCACTGCTGAGTTGTCCACATTTGCTGGCATATTGAGTGCAGCACTTTCACAGCATCATCTTTCAGGATTTGGAATAGCTCAACAGGAATTCCATCACCTCCACTAGCTTTGTTCGTAGTGATGCTTTCTAAGGCCCACTTGACTTCACATTCCAGGAAGCCTGGCTCTAGGTCAGTGATCACACCATCGTGATTATCTGGGTCGTGAAGATCTTTTTTGTACAGTTCTTCTGTGTATTCTTGCCATTTCTTCTTAATATCTTCTGCTTCTGTTAGGACCATACCATTTCTGTCCTTTATGGAGCCCATCTTTGCATGAAATGTTCCTTTGGTATCTCTGATTTTCTTGAAGAGATCCCTAGTCTTTCCCATTCTGTTGTTTTCCTCTATTTCTTGGCATTGATCACTGAAGAAGGCTTTCTTATCTCTTCTTGCTATTCTTTGGAACTCTGCATTCAGAGTTCAGTTCTTTTTTCCTTTGAGTTTCACTTCTCTTTTCACAGCTATTTGTAAGGCCTCCCCAGACAGCCATTTTGCTTTTTTGCATTTCTTTTCCATGGGGATGGTCTTGATCCCTGTCTCCTGTACAGTGTCATGAACATCATTCCATAGATCATCAGGCACTCTATCTATCAGATCTGGGCCCTTAAATCTATTTCTCACTTACACTGTATAATCATAAGGGATTTGATTTAGGTCATACCTGAATAGTCTAGTGGTTTTCCCTACTTTCTTCAATTTAAGTCTGAATTTGGCAATAAGGAGTTCATGGTGTGAGCCACAGTCAGCTCCTGGTCTTGTTTTTGCTGAATGTATAGAGCTTCTCCATCTTTGGCTGCAAAGAATATAATCAATCTGATTTCAGTGTTGACCATCTGGTGATGTCCATGTATAGAGTCTTCTCTTGTGTTGTTGGAAGAGGGTGTTTGTTACGTCCAGTGCATTTTCTTGGCAAAACGCTATTAGTCTTTGCCCTGCTTCATTCTGTATTCCAAGGCCAAATTTGCCTGTTACTGCAGGTGTTTCTTGACTTCCTACTTTTGCATTCCAGTCCCCTATAATGAAAAGGACATCTTTTTTGGGTGTTAGTTCTAAAAGGTCTTGTAGGTCTTCATAGAACTGTTCAAGTCTTTGCTGTTATTCACCAATAAAATTTTATGCTCTTCACAAGTCTGAGCAACTTTACAGTGTTGCTAATGTATTTATTTATAAATATAATTTTTCAAAGTTATGTATAGATTTGTATCCTTTGTGAATGCACAGCAATGAAATGAAGAGGATCTGGTGTCAGCCAGCCTGGGCTCTATGCATGTTTCACCTCCTTGCTGTGTGGCAGCTTCATTCCCTGTCTCAATGATTTCATCTATGAAATGTGAGTGAGAACAGCACTCATCTCAGAGGGCTTGTTATGCCCTCTGAGGACAATGTGAACAATATGAACACATGAACAATGTTTTGTTAAATTTTTGCATTTACTTTTTAAAGCATTTTTTAAATTTCATATTATTAAAGAGAAAATCAAAGTTAGGAAGATTTTTTTCAGGAAAATCAAATGTAGGAAGATTTTTTTCAGGATGAGCCTCTTATCCTCTTACATCAGAGGGCAGACAGAATGAAAACCACAATCACGGAAAACTAACCAAACTGATCACATGGACCACAGCCTTGTGTAACTCAATGAAACTATAAGCCATCCATGTAGGGCCACCCAAGACAGACGGGTCATGGTAGAGAGTTCTGACAAAACGTGGTCCACTGGAGAAGGGAATGGCAAACCACTTAAGCGTTCTTGCCTTAAGAACCCCATGAATAGTATGAAAAGGCAAAAAGATAGGAGGACACTCAAAGATGAACTCCTCAGGTCAGTAGGTGCCCGATGTGCTACTGGAGAACTGCAGAGAAATAACTCCAGAAGGAATGAAGGTGCTGAGCCAAAGTGGAAACAACTCCCAGTTGTGGATGTGACTGGTGATGGAAGTAAAGTCCAATGCTGTAAAGAGCAATATTGCAAATGAACCTGGAATGTTAAGTCCATGAATAAAGGTAAATTGAAAGTGGTCAAACAGTATATGGTAAGAGTGAACATTGACAGTTTAGTAATCAGTGAACTAAAACAGACCAGAATGGGCAAATTTAACTCAGCTGACCATTATAGCTACTACTATGGGCAAGAATCCCTTAGGAAAAGTGAAGTACCTGTCATAGTCAACAAAAGAGTCCAAAATGCAGCACTTGGATGCAATCTCAAAAACGATAGAATGATTTCTGTTCATTTCCAAGGTAAACTATTCAAAATCACAATAATCCAAGTCTATGCCTAACCACTACTGCCTAAGTAACTGAAGTTGAACTATGCTATGAGGACCTACAAGACCTTATAGAACTAACACCAAAAAGAGATGTCCTTTTCATCATAGGGGAGTGGAAGGGAAAAGTAGGAAGTCAAGAGATACCCGGAGTAACTGGCAAGTTCGGCCTTGGATTAAAAAATGAAGTAGGGCAAAGGCTAACAGAGTTTTGCCAAGAGAATGCACTGGCCATAGCAAACACCCTCTTCCAACAACACAAGAGACAACTCTACACATAGACATCACCAGATGGTCAACACCGAAATCAGATTGATTATATTCTTTGCAGCCAAAGATGGAGAAGCTCTATACAGTCAGCAAAACAATACCAGGAGCTGACTGTGACTCAGATCATGAACTCCTATTGCCAAACTCAGACTGAAATTGAAGAAAGTAGGGAAAATACCTAGACCATTCATGTATGACCTAAATCAAATCCCTTACATTTATACAGTGGAAGTGAGAAATAGATTTAAGGGACTAGATCTTATAGACAGAGTGCCTGAAGAAATAAGGATGGAGTTTCATGACATTGTAAAGGAGGCAGTGATCAAAACCATCCCCAAGAAAAAGAAATGAAAAAGGCAAAATGGTTGTCTGAGGAGGCCTTACAAACAGCTAAGAAAAGAAGAGAAGCAAAAGGCAAAAGAGAAAAGAAAAGATACACACATCTGAAAGCAGAGTTCCAAAGAATAGCAAGGCGAGATAAGAAAGCCTTCCTCAGTTATCAATGCAAAGAAATAGAGGAAAACAATAGAATAGGAAAGACTAAGACAAAAGACTAAAACAGTAGAATGGGAAGACAAAGATCTCTTCAAAAAAATTAGAGATACCAAGGGAACATTTCATGCAAAGATGGGGACAATAAAGGACAGAAATGGTATGGACCTAACAGAAGCAGAAGATATTAAGAAGAGGTGGCAACAATACACAGAAGAACTGTACAAAAAAAATCTTAATGACTCAGATAACCACGATGGTGTGATCACTCACCTAGAGCCAGACATCCTGGAATGTGAAGTCAAGTGGGCCTTAGAAAGCATCACTACGAACAAAGCTAGTGGACGTGATGAAATTCCTGCTGGGCTATTTCAAATCCTAAAAGATGATGCTGTGAAAGTGCTGTGCACAATATGCCAGCAAATATGGAAAACTCAGCAGTGGCAACAGGACTGGAAAAAGTCAGTCAGTTTTCATTCCAATCCCAAAGAAAGGTAATGCCAAAGAATGTTCAAACTACCACACAATTACACTCATTTCACATGCTAGCAAAGTAATGCTCAAAATTCTCCAACGTAGGCTTCAACAGTATGTGAACCAAGAAGTTCCAGATGTTTAAGGTGGATTTAGAAAAGGCAGAGGAATCAGAGATCAAACTGCCAACATCTGTTGGATCACAGAAAAAAAAAAAACACGCACACACACATAGAGTGTTTCAGAAAAACATCTGCTTTATTGACTACGTTAAAGCCTTTGACTGTGTGGATCACAACAAACTGTGGAAAATTCTTCAAGAGATAGGAATACCAGACCACCTGACCTGCCTCCTGAGAAATCTGTATGCAGGTCAGGAAGCAACAGAATTGGACATGGAACAACAGGCTATTTCCACATTGAGAAAGCAGTACATCAAGGCTTATATTGCCACCCTGTTTATTTAACTTACATGCAGAGTACATCATGCGAAATTCTGGGCTGGATGAAGCACAAGCTGGAATCAAGGTTTCAGGGAGAAAGCTCAATAACCCCAGATATGCAAATGACACCACCCTTATGGTGAAAATAAAGAGAAAGTAAAGAGCCTTGATGAAAGTGAAAAAGGAGAGTGAAAAAGCTGGCTTAAAACTCAACATTCAGAAAACTAAGATCATGGCATCTAGTCCCATCACTTCATGGCAAATAGATGGGGAAACAATGGAAACAGTGACAGACTTTATTTTCTTGGGCTCCAAAATCACTGCAGATGGTGACTGCAGCCATGAAATTCAAAGATGCTTGCTCCCTGGGAGAAAAGCTATGACAAACCTAGAAAGCATATTAAAAAGCAGAGACATTACTTTGCCCACAAAGATCTGTCTAGTCAAAACTGTAGTTTTTCCAATAGTCATGTATGGATGTGAGTGTTGGTTCATAAAGAAGGCTGAGTCCTAAAGAATTGATGCTTTTGAATTGTGGTGTTGAAGACTCAATCTTGAGAGTCCCTCAGCAAGGAGATCAAACCAGTTAGTCCTAAAGGAAATCAACCCTGAATATTCACTGAAGGACTGATGCTGAAGCTGAAGCTCCAGTACTTTGGCCACCTAATATGAAGAGGCAGCTCATTGGAGAAGACTCTGATGCTGGGAAGGATTGAACGCAGGAAGAGAAGGGGAGGACAGAGAACAAGATGGTTGAATGGCATCACTGGCTCAATGGACATAGTTTGCTCCAGGAGATGGTGAAGGACAGGGAAGCCTGGCCTTCTGCAGTCCATGTAGTCGCAAAGAGTCGGACAGGACTAGTAACTGAACAACAAGAGAGGACTTTCATAAGGATTGTGTAAGATAATATATGTAAAGCATTTAGCACAGTGCCTGTCATCTGTATGCAGTTTACATATGTTACACACACACACAAGTCACAATTGCACACACAGTGTAAGTACATACAGCTTAAATCATGACTAAATGATTTTTTTTAATGTACAAAACCCAGCTGAAACCCATGTCTGATTTCTTATCAAAATACATAATGGTATGTGGACAGATTATATACAAATTAATTAGAGCATAGTCACAAACAAAAGTAAAAAGAAGCTTGTTTTAACTGCTACTCTGCAGCTAATGTTGATACGGATAAGAGGCGAATATGAGAACACCTAAAATCTCTTGATAAAAATTAATCAAGTGACACGTGTACTAGCTACAAAAATATTTTATATCTACTGTACTTATAATACTTTGCTGAAGCAAATATTTTTATATGAAAAATAATTTATATACTTAGGACATGTTAGAATCAAATGGTTTTTATTTCTGCCAATTCAGTTTTGTCATAAAAACAAAGAAAATATGGAATGATTATGCATATGCTGGAAACTGTCACTTATATATTCTTTTGAACAGCTTGAAAGTACAGGTGAAAATGTTAAACCTCAGCATCAGCTGAAAAACACTGTTACTGTGGATGACAGTGTGGGCAATGACACTACCTTTCTAGTTACCTGGCAGACCAGTGGTCCCCCTGAGATTGTATTATTTGATCCTAATGGAAGAAAATACAACATGGATGATTTTATCATCAATCTAGCTTTTCGGACTGCTCGCCTCTGGATTCCAGGAACAGCTAAGGTAGGTGTTGTAATGACAACGTTTAGTCAAGCACATGACTTTCGAATGAATCACAGAGCTAAATGCATTGTGTAAAGGAAATCAATTCTGATATACCAAAATTCTACTTTAAATTTATGAGGGAATTTTGTGAATGTTCAAAATTTAAAAGGAACGACTAAGGTGTGTTCAAAACTTTAAAATGGATATTAAAGCCTTCTCTCCCTTCAACAGTGAAAATTAGTACTTATGCAGTGCAAATAAGTTTTTGCTTACTTCCTTCTTTACAAAGTCTATATAGAATACTGTACACTTAGGAAAAAAAAAAACCCTCTACTTAGAATTTATAATATAAACACATGCAGTATATATGTTTTGGAACACCTCCTATGTGCCAGGTCTTGTTCTAGGTGCTTTACAATAAAATGCCATAATAGGAATAAGAACAGGGTACTCAGAACCCAAGAAGGCATATGCAGGCAGTAGGGGAAGGAGAATGCTTCCTGAAAGTGAAGACATCCAAATGGAAATATGGAGGACTGAGGAGCGAGAGGTGTAAATGACATTCTCGGCAGAGGAAACAGCACATAGAAAGGCTAATAGAAAAAGAATATGGCTTTTCATAGAACTATAAGTACTAGTTTGATGTGGATGAAATACAGAATAGCATAGAAAGTGGAGATTTAGGGGAAGAAGAGGAGGGTGTGATGGGGCTAGATGGATATACAGGAGTCAATGAGAGGAACAGTTAAAGGGAACCACTAAAGGTTGTGAGCAAGGTGGTAAATTCGTTAGATCCACTCTTGCATTGCCTGAACGCGGTCCCTCTTCAGGTCTGTTGGCCTTCACCTCCCCTTCACATGACTGTTGATAGCCTCTGCTAGGTCTTCCAGCCTCTGCACAGCATCCTTCCTTTCAAGCACCTTTATTAGAGTGATCATTCTGAAGCACAAATCTTATCAAATCTGTGTCCTACTCAAAACTTTTTGATGGTCTCAGAATAAAATACATGTGGTTATTATTATATAACAAGCCTATTACTTTCTGGCTTCTGCCTAAACTTATCTCTTTTTTAAAATTAATTTTTAATTTAAAATTTTTAATATAATGTTAAAGGCTACTTTCCATTTACAGTTATTACAAGAGATTGGCTATATTCCCCAGGTTGCACAATATATCACTGAGCCTCTCTTATATACTATTTGTACCTCCCACTCCCCGACCCCAAGCTTATCTCTTAACCTTTCTCCCAAATACATTATGCTCTGCCCCTACTTTTCTCCACACTCATCATGTTCTTTTCACACCTGTACACAAGGACCAGAACTCTTTACCTACTTCTTGCTGCTTTTGCCTGACCCCTTTGTCTGGATTAGGTGCCCTGTATTAAAACACTTATTATGCCCACAGAGAAGTTTTCCATGTGGAGTTTCCACCATGTGCCTGTTACTAATGTTATGAGTACAAAAGCCAAAAAATATAAAAAACAGAAAAAAAGAGATAAATAATCTTGTTGTTTGAATTGTGACTTCACTGTAAAATGGTAAAGCATTGTTTCCCAATGAAGAAGGCTGGGTAGGGCATTCAGGCATCTTAATGTTATAGTCAAACCTTAACCCATTGTTCTCTCCTCTTCCTCCTGCTCCACTGTGTTCCTCCTGCTACTTCCAGGGTTTAAGAAGGAGAAAAGGCAGGAATGAGGAAAAAAGGGAATACTTATGGACAATTTTATCAAAAGAACAAATTTCTGCTACATTGTAGTTTAAGTTTTTTCTTCTAGATATTCTTTTGCAGGTTTCCCTCAGGCAGCCCAGGCAGATAAAGAGAATGGCATCTAGCAATATTTCTATAATTCAACATAGACATTATGAAATCCTGATCTATTAAAAAATAGTATTCCTTTTCTTGATCCCTTATAGTGCCTGTGGATTTTGTTGCTTGAGATTTCTGGGTCTGGGAATTTTGAAGGAAGTAGAGGGAAGGAAGGTACTATTGCCTTTTAGTCCAGGTTATCCACATAAATCATAATTGTCCACTTTATTTGCCCTAATTTTTTCCATTATATAAAAGGAATAAAAACACTGAACCTCCTTTTGCGTGAAGGAGCTCAGATTAATGTTTGCCAAGTACTTTGAAGCTGGACACTTATTATTCTCTAAAAATGTGAATCAAGTTGTGTCCTTCCCCAAAAACAAATTCAGGGTGTAATTCCCTAAAGAGAAAGTGGGTTGTACAGTGAAAGTCATGTAAATACTGAATTTAGTTATCTCTTAACCAATATTAGTCTTCCTGACATTCTTTAGTATTATTTTAGAAAATGCAGTATCAACAAAACAAGAACAATAAACCCTTGGAGGTTAGGCTTGCACTTTAAAATAAGGGTTGATTTTCTTCTTGACAAACAAAGTCTTTGTTTTGCAGCCTGGGCTATGGACTTACACACTGAACAATACCCACCACTCTCCTCAAGCCTTGAAAGTGACAGTGACCTCTCGCGCCTCCCGCTCAGCCATGCCCCCTGCCACTGTGGAAGCCTTTGTAGAAAGAGACAGCACCCATTTTCCCCATCCTTTGATGATTTATGCGATTGTGAGAAAGGGGTTTTATCCCATTCTCAATGCCACTGTAACTGCTACAATTGAACCAGAGACTGCAGATCCAGTGATGTTGAAACTTTTTGATGATGGAGCAGGTAACAAGGAATTCCATGTCATTTTTCACATTCTTAATAGCTGTTCTGATGCCACAATATCAATATGAAGTTATTTTTTTAATTCTCTAAATTTATATTTTTTCTCCCCTAACCTTATGAGATTCTCAAATTGTCATAGTCATTGACATACCAAGTAGCTACAGGTTTCCATCTGCACAGCAAAAGCAAAAAGTGAAGTTGGGAAAAGAGAGTCCCCTTGAGGCTCCTGAGAGTGGCTGTGTGTGAGCAGCACTGAGGGAGAAAGTCTCCCACCATTCAGGTCTTGGCTTCCCCTTGTCCTGTGGCACTGAGCACATTCAGTAAGGTCACTTGGGAATAGGCATGCCCACATTCCTCTCGGATTCACCAGTTTTACTATGCACTGAAATAATTGGATTAAACAATTAAATAGTAAATGAAAACCCAAAAAGGGAGATGCTTGAACTTGTGAGTCATGAGATGTCATAGACTATTCTTTAGTCAACCAGCTCAGTTGATGAGAGAAAATAGCCAGTGCCTTTTACATGTGTTATTTGATCACAAGAAGACCAGGTCAGCAAGCCTAGTGGAATCAGGATAGAGATTTTTCCATCACTGGAAAAACAAAGCAAATAAAACCAAACTCTGCCTCAAAGCACTCATTCTGCATAGAGTTAAGAATTTCATCATCATACCTCATAGTACAGCATCAAGCTGGGCAAAGAGCAGCAGCTGGGCTCCTTCTGACTAACTTGTGTTAACTTTTAAAAACAAACTCCTTTATTGTTTTATCTTTCCTGTTCTGTTCTTTTCCTAATCTAAATTCTCAGAATTACAATAGACCTCAAAGTTTATGTTGGCAGCCCCAATGTTTGATCTACCAGTAAAATCATATTCCTTCCCTTTGTTGTTTCCAAGGTAAATTTTTTTCAAGAGCCTCATGTTTGACAACTCATTAGTATCTTGACATGGCAATCTTGCGTGATATTTATGAAGCAAAAGTTCTTTTAAAGGATTTTAGTTCAAGTCCACCTCAGACAATACTAGAGAAGTTCTCTTGTTTTGCCTACTGGAATGGATCCAAACAACTTTTCAGACTCTGATGCTTATCTCTGGCCACACCTTTCACTTTTTGTATATACTCCAAAAATACACTTGGGCTGGCCTGAAAAACAGATCCTGCTGTCTTATGCTCAATATGCTCAATAGGCTTTTATATTTATTCCCTGGAACCATTTTATTTATCTGATGTCAAAATTTAAGCTGGATGAAAGAAACAATGAAAAGGCTGTTTAAACATCAAAGTGTAAATTTTTATTTTCCCTCTGTATTTACACACTTGCATATAGTTTTCTAATATTTATTTTTATAATGGAAATAGTATTTATCAGCTAATAAAATGTAAAATAATAAAATTTATACTAATAAAATATCATAATTTAAAATGGACTTTCTTATGCATACTCTCAAGTAATCATCACAATCACCATGTGAGATGTTATGCCCATTTTACAGGAGAGAAAACTGAGGCTCAGAGGGATCAGCTACTAAGTGGCAGATCCAGACCTTAAAAAAGTCCTCTGAGATCCAAGTCAGTGTTCTTTCCCATTTCTTTCTGACTCAGCAATTAAAAGAGGTAACAGTGGTAACCATGGCAGGAAGATATTTGGCTTTATCATTTCTCAACAAAGATAGACCTTTATAAATAATTAGAACAATAAATATCAAGATCTGGTTTCTTTCCAGTACATAAAAATGTTTTCTAAAACTACTATGATCATAAAGTGCTTAGTGTTTTTTGTTTTAATAAAATATACTCCCATTTTTCTCATGTTAAGCAGCAGCCCTGCCTCTCTAGTTGAGATTCTAGAGCCCTTCAGTGCAGGGCTTGGGTGTGTGGTGTGAGAACCGAACTGACTCTAGAACAGGACAAGCTGCTTGCCCCATGTGACCATCTGCACTTGAACAGTGAATGTGATCTCCGGCCTAAGCTACACCTTCTATGGCTGCCCTGGAATCCAGGCCTTGCTGCCATTCAGTCAAGTACTTGGTTTGGAATTGAATGGCTCTCTGAGGAGCAATGCAAATGGAAGAAAGTCTAGCAAGCTTTCAGAATGCCTCCAGAAATAAGGCACATTCTCCTGAAGCAGACAGATCCCAAAGCCTGTCATACTCCAAGTCAGTGAGCCTCTTCAAATTGAGAACAGTTCCATGTATCCTCTAGTGAGGAAATCAAATAATTTCACATTGTTACAACAACTACCAAGGTTTTTTTTTTTTTTTTAATCTGGGCTTCGGGCTATTCATAAACATATTGAATTTGTATGAAAGTGTGTGTTTATGTGCATATATATTTATTCACTGGGAGCAGAAAACTTTTACCTCAAAAGGGTCTGTGACTATAAACCGACTTAAGAATGTATTTGGTTTCTGTGAAAACCTAGTACTATTTTCAGTGATAGAAATGAGAACTCTAAAGGTGATTAAATGCTTTACTAGCACTAAAGCAGGTAGAACTCATTCACTTTTAGAAAACAAATTTTCAGAGGTTAATGAATCACAAGGAGAAATTATAGAGCCAATGGAATTTTTTAACCACCTGATAATGTCAAAAGTAGCTATTAGCATGCCAGCATATGCCAAAAATTGGAAAAATAAAGAGAATAAATCTTATTTTAATAATTTAATTAAATGTTAGTAATCAACTGTGATAAGTACTGACCTTGAGTTTTTTTTCATATATATAAACAGGTGCCGATGTTATAAAAAATGATGGAATTTACTCGAGGTATTTTTTCTCCTTTCCTGAAAATGGTAGATATAGCTTGAAAGTGCATGTCAACCATTCTCCCAGCATAAGCACCCTAGCCCACTCTATTCCAGGAAGTCATGCTATGTACGCACCAGGTTACATAACAAATGGTAAGAATCATAAACACTGATTTGAATAACATCATTTAGTGTGTGTATTTCCAGTGAGTGTGTGTATGTGTATGTATTAGAGAGAGGTGAATTTCAAAACTCGTGCAACTCAGTGATAATTTGTTGACTATCTCTTCAATCCTTAGTGATTTGTGGTAGTGGATAACAGGAAGGCAGTAGGTAATTCCCACAGATTATTTTGACCTCTTTTTGTGACTGTTTTATCAGAATTACTACCAGGCAAGGGGATTAACTGAATTTTCTCAGTTCCAACTCCTATATTTCTCTATAGAGCTTTAGGCAAAAGGAAGAGGCAAAAAGTTGTTAGCAGTTTAAAGAAGGAAGCAAACAGCCCAAACAATCCACACAGGAAACGCGTTCCTGGGAAAATATGAGTGTGGATATTACAGGCAAGTGAGGGCTTCCTGAAGATGTCCTGCCTTAAAGTGCCAAATACATAGACCATACACATCTCTTTTTAACACCATTATTATAGTAGTTCCTGATAGGAAGCAGTGGTTACAGTATACCAAACAGAAATATGCTGTAGTCTTTAAACATAATCTTAAAAAATGCTTGGAAGCATTCTTATTTGCAAAACAGCAGAATCTTTAAGAATACTTACATGTATTTTAGCAGCTATAACCAATCATTTGGACTATACAATAGCATGATTCTGTATTTTTCTACTATATGTACTTTTCAGTAGAAAACAATTAAGATGCTACAGTGGATTTGCATCTCCTGATATTTTTTGTGTTGCTAGAGTATAACTTGCTCTCACCTATATTTAAAATAATTTGGATTACTTCAAAACCAATGTAAATCAATTCGCAAGGTAACTCAACTTTACTACCAAGATATGATTTTGTATCTAGATGTAATACTTCATTTCTAAATAGATATCTTCTCCTTTATATTATGCACCAACATTTTTGAAAGCCTACTAAGTGACAGGCTTAGTCCTAGGAACTTGGGATACCAGGACTTATTGATATCAAATCAGTAAGATTCCTATCAAGGAGCTTGCAGACTACAGACTGGTATCTTTTTTAAAGCCATGAATTTAAAGGATTCAAATATCAATATCTACAGTACACTGAGAATAGAAAAGTCATATTCAACTCTGCTTTTATCTGTGTACTTCATATAGGCCCTTGATAGCACAGAAAGAAAAATTTAGATTTCTCTAAGCATGCCTAGTTCACATAACATTTATTAGCTCATTTTCAGGTGATGACCCTAAACGTGCACAATATGACACAAAATGGCAACCGCTCTGTTTTCACACAACCGAATCTCCAGACACTGCAGCAACTACTGCCTTCCTCTCCTCCCCAGGGCCTCTGCTGAATCTGCTGTAGATTCCACCCAGCCTGCTCATTCAGAGCTTGAGAGCTCTCGCTTGCATGTTCCCACACTACTGATCCCTCTGAAAAGCATTCAAGAATATTAAAAAGAAATTTTGTTGGTCCCCCTTAAGCTACTGTCCACCTCTTTACTCTGTCATCTAGTTCCTTGAAATTAAATCTGTCTGTACATTCTTGCCCCCAGTTTACTATTCAGCTCACTGCAAGCAGACTTCCAGCCACGTGACCATGACTCCACTGGAATTGCTCTGGCTCTGGTTACCGATGACCACCTGCTGTTAAGTCCAAAGGACACATTTCAGTCCTCATTTTTCTTGACACAGCTGACTGATTTCTCCTTTGTCATTTCCTGGTTTCTATGATACCACACTCTCCAAATTACCTCTTATTCTCTGGAATTTTTATTCTTAGGCTCTTTTTCCCCTCCTTTTTTTCTACCAAGCCTCTAAGTGTTGGCAATTATCAGAGCTTAGTCTTAACCTTCTCACTGTTCTATCTGGAGCCACACTGCCTGAGTTTGAAATCTAGCTCCTCTATTCACTAGCTGTGTGACTTTGGGCAAGTCACTTAGACTGTATGCTTAGCTTCGTCATCTATAAACATGGGAGTAATTGTGTTCTCCTCATAGCATTGCTGAAAAAGTTAATAGTTGATACATGGAAGGTACTTTAAAAAGTGCCTGACATATAGCAAGCACTCAGCAAATGCTATTTGTTTTTACAGATGAAATTCTTACTGGGTAATATCAATAACTACATGGCTTTAATAACATCTTTATGCTGATAATTTCCAAATTTGGAGGTTCAAAATTATTAAATGTAGCTAAAACTTCTTCTTTGAGCTTAAAATCTATGTCTAACTGGCTCCTTGACATCATCACTTAGATGATTTACAGGGACCACAAACCTTGAAAATTAAATTTGTCGTCTCTTCTTAGGCTGTTTGTCTTTCCATTTGCTCATTTTAGGAAGGTGGGAGCTATTCTTTTTGTTCACCAACTTTCTTTCCTTTACCATTCCATATTCAAATGCATAACCAGACTGCTGATTTTTATCTCCAAAATGCATCTAAAAATGCCCACTTGCCACCCCTCCACTGCTGTCACCAGCCCAAGCTACCATCTTCTTCTATCTGGACTGTTGCAGAAGCCTCACTGCTCGCTATGCTAGTCCATTCTCCGCTGAGAGCAGCCAGAGTGACCTGTCAGAGAGCAAAGTGACCGTATCACTGCCTTGCTTCCCCACAGCATGTAAGATTAAACTATAAAACTATTATAGTGGCCCACAAGGTCCTGCCTGAACTTTTCTCTCCTGTCTGATCTCAAACTATCTTCCTCCTAGATTTAAATTTTTCTAATGTGCAAAGCTCTTCCATACCTCAGGATTTTTAACTCAGCTTGTTTTCTCTGCCTGGAATGTTCTTAACCTCCACTCTTTACCTCCCTGACTCCTACTCATACTATAGGAAATCTTTAAATGTTACTTCCTTGATACCACTTTAAATTATTTGTTGTTGCTTAGTTTCTAAGTCCTGTATAATTCTTTATGACCCCATGGACTGTAGCCCACCAGGCTCCTCTGTCCATGGGATTTCCCAGACAGGAATACTGGAGTGGGCTGCCATTTCCTTCTCCAGGACATCTTACCGACCCAGGGATGGAACCTGCGGCTCCTGTATTGGCAGGCATAGCACCCTTCCTTTTTTCCTTCCACATTTGCCACAATTATAAAACATGTGTTTATAAACAGGACTTATAAGTTCTGTGAGGACACTGTTTTGTCTATGATTGCTGGCACAGCATATGCCCTCAAAATACTTATTGAATGAATGAATGGTTGAATGAATAAAAGAACTGTTGAATAAACAAACTTATTCTAAAGATGTAGAAAAGGAAATAAGGTCTTAAAATGTCAATAATCTATAAAAACAAGCTATCCGGGAGATTGTAATTTGTTGCTTTGGCTATTCTTTTCTTTGATGTCACAGGTAATATTCAGATGAATGCCCCAAGAAAATCGGTGGGCAGGAGTGAGGAGGAGCAAAAGTGGGGCTTTAGCCGAATAAGCTCAGGGGGCTCCTTTTCTGTGCTGGGTGTTCCAGCTGACCCACATCCTGATGTGTTTCCACCATGCAAAATTATTGACCTGGAAGCTGTAAAAGAGGAAGAAGAGGTGATTTTATCTTGGACAGCACCTGGAGAAGACTTAGACCAGGGCCAGGGTAGGTTTCTTGCTTTCATTATCTATTTTTCTACAAAGAGGCATTTTCAGTAACTATCAGGGGTCAGTTGGGTAAAAATAGCTTTGGAGATTTACAGCTGACAAAGTTGCAGAGGGTTGTCATGAAAAGTTTTGAGTTGCTGATAAGGCCATGTATCCTGGAGTACAGGAAGAGAATGTACCAGCTCCCCCAGGATTGAAGAGGTCCTGGTAGACTTACTGACACTAATGTAGAAACCTCTGTTGGAAACCTAAATATTACATGTAACAGTGATCTAGTCAAAAGAAATGGGTTTTATATGACAGAGCATGGACTTTTAAATACTGGAGGCAATTAGTCTTCTGAAGATTGAATGGTAAATTGTAAATTCAAGGATTTACAATTCAAGTTTAAGGGAATAATTCCTGTAAGTCATGAAGTATTTGGCACACTGTCTTCTACTTCTGGTCATCATTTTTTGTTAGGGAGGCTGGGACCTGTTCTCCAATTTGAGGCTTTCTAACCCTTGCTTGGACATGATGAGTTCCTACTTCTACCCTCTCTTTTTTAATGCTTTTATGCCAGCCTCCAGCTTCCACCTACCTCATTTCTTCATAGCAACTCAACAGACTAAATTTTCTGAAAGAATAAATGTTCCAACATCTTTGCCATTACCAGAACAAGATTATCATTGGTTACACATGAAATGGTTTATTTCCAAAAGCCTCTGATTGAGATTTCTGTAGGAACTAACCTTCTCTCTTGAAAGCCAATTTGTCAATATCAGTGACTAACAGCGGCCACCTTAGGCCTCTGCCAGTCTTGCTTTCAAATTGTATCTTTTTTTTTTCTTGGCTTATAATTCTCTACTACTCTCTCCAGAAAGCATCTTAATTACAAATAATTCTGCACTGCTGAGAAACAGTCAATATTGTAGTTTTGTCTTGAAGAATCTGTTATCACAATCTATCTCTTCTTGCTAGAGAAGAAGGAAGAGAAATATTTTACATTCTAATTTAAGGATTCTCCTAATTTAAAGTTTGGAGATATGAATTGATTGAAACTGTGGGATGGATGCATCATTTGTATAATGGAAACAGCTGTAACTTAACATTAGAGCCAAAAAGTAGTCCCTGCTGTGACTACATGTCCAGCTGTTGTATCTTTGGCAGTTTGCTTAAACTCTATTAGCCTCAGTTGCATATGTGAAAAATAGAACTAAGACTATCTATTTCACAAAGTATTGTGGTGTTGGAGAAGACTCTTGAGAGTCCCTTGGACTGCAAGGAGATCCAACCAGTCCATTCTGAAGGAGATCAGCCCTGGGATTTCTTTGGAGGAAAAGATGCTGAAGCTGAAACTCCAGTACTTTGGCCACCTCATGCAGAGTTGACTCATTGGAAAAGACTGATGCTGGGAGGGATTGGGGGCAGGAGGAGAACAGGACACCAGAGGATGAGATGGCTGGATGGCATCACTGACTCAACGGATGTGAGTTTGAGTGAACTCTGGGAGTTGGTGATGGACAGGGAGGCCTGGCGTGCTGCGATTCATGGGGTCGCAAAGAGTCGGACACTACTGAGCGACTGAACTGAACTGACTGAAGGTGACATATATAATACAAAATGGAGGAGAAAGAGGGCCAAGTTAATTTCCTGGGCTGTTGATTTGTGTTGCTAGAGTTCTCTAGCTTCTTATTTGAAGTAAGTAGCCACCCACACTCACTCCCATCTTTATGTAAAAGAAAGTGTGGTGCCTGCCATCTAGTACTTTTCCTCTTTCCTCACTGCCTCAGAAGCACAGTAGTGTGAAAAGAGACAACCTCAGACTACTGGTAACTGTGTTCCCAGTTCCCAGTGGTTTCAACTATACCACTGAATTAAGAGTACAAAGAAAATGGGTATACAGTATCAGTGATTTTGAATGGCTTGAAAAGAAGAAATACAACTGAATGGGACTTTAGAACTGATATTACAAAGGGCTTTAGAAAGGGAGAGAGGATTTCACACATTCACATAAATGGCCCTGCAGGATGGAGAGGATGACTAGAGCAGGATGACTAAAGCATATCAAGCTTGTTACAATGCGAAATCTCAAATACAAAAGATCAGCAGGTAGGGTGTGGTGAGATGTGTATTAACTTGCTGAGATCACTCAATCATAACTGACTTGATGACCCAGCAATGGCAAAATTGACCAATTAGCCATGAGTATACCAACTAGCAAGTAGGTGCCTGTTTAACTCATACACATGTGCTTTCATCCTCTCTTTTTTTTTCCCACAAATTGTTGTCTAGAAAAGTGTGATATTCACCTCTATCACCAGAGTTAAAAACAATCAGGGTATGTCTCTGGCATTACAATTATGAAAAATTTCACTATTATTAAAAACCTTATTAGCAATAAATGAACAACTCGTATATATCACTGTATATACAGTACCAACTCTTTACCATATACAATACACCATAAAAAGATGACAAAGTATGTGAAACAAGCAAAATATTACCAGATCATTATTATGTTTGGGAATATATGTGGACAAGGTTTTATGGAAATGGATTATTTCCTTACCTCTTCATTAAGAGTGTGGGTTAATAACTGTTAAAACTGAGTTTTTATTATTTACTGTGTGTTAAGTCACTTCAATATGTCCAATTCTTTGTGACCCCATAGACTGTAGCCCACCGGGCTCCTCTGTGCATGGGATTCTCCAGGCAAGAATACTGGAGTGGGTTGTCCTGCTCTTCTCCAGGGGATCTTCCCAACCTAGGGACTGAACCTGCATCTTTTATGTCTCCTGCATTGGCAGGTGGGTTCTTTACCACTAGCACCACCTAAGCCATATTAAGTGCCCAGTACAGTGCTAAATGAAAGTGAAAGTCATTCAGTCATGTCTAACTCTTTGCGACCCCATGAACTATATAGTCCATGGAATTCTCTAGGCCAGAATACTGGAGTGGGTGGCCTTTTCCTTCTCCAGGGGATCTTCTCAACCAGGGATTGAACCCAGGTCTCCTGCATTGCAGATGGATTCTTTACCAGCTGAGCCACAAGGAAAGCCCAAGAATACTGGAGTGGGTAGCCTATCCCTTCTACAGTGGATCTTCCTGACCCAGGAATCGAACCAGGGTCTCCTGCACTGCAGGTGGATTCTTTATCAACTGAGCTGTTCAGTTCAGTCGCTCAATAGTGTCCGACTCTTTGCGACCCCATGAATCGCAGAACGCCAGGCCTCCCTGTCCATCACCAACTCCCAGAGTTCACTCAGACTCACGTCCATCGAGTCAGTGATGCCATCCAGCCATCTCATCCTCTGTCGTCCCCTTCTCCTCCTACCCCCAATCCCTCCCAGCATCAGAGTCTTTTCCAATGAGTCAGCTCTTCGCATGAGGTGGCCAAAGTACTAGAGTTTCAGCTTTAGCATCATTCCTTCCAAAGAAATCCCAGGGCTGATCCCCTTCAGAATGGACTGGTTGGATCTCCTTGCAGTCTAAGGGACTCTCAAGAGTCTTCTCCAACACCACAGTTCAGAAGCATCAATTCTTCGGCGCTCAGCTTTCTTCACAGTCCAACTCTCACATCCATACATGACCACTGGAAAAACCATAGCCTTGACTAGATGGACCTTTGTTGGCAAAATAATGTCTCTGCTTTTCAATATGCTATCTAGGTTGGTCATAACTTTTCTTCCAAGGAGTAAGCGTCTTTTAATTTCATGGCTGCAGTCACCATCTGCAGTGATTTTGGAGCCGCCCAAAATATAAAGTCTGACACTGTTTCCACTGTTTCCCCATCTATTTCCCATGAAGTGATGGGACCAGATGCCATGATCTTTGTTTTCTGAATGTTGAGCTTTAAGCCAACTTTTTCACTCTCCACTTTCACTTTCTTCAAGAGGCTTTTTAGTTCCTCTTCACTTTCTGCCATAAGGGTGGTGTCATCTGCATATCTGAGGTTACTGATATTTCTCCCAGCAATCTTGATTCCAGCTTGTGCTTCTTCCAGCCCAGCGTTTCTCATGATGTACTCTGCATATAAGTTAAATAAGCAGGGTGACAATATACAGCCTTGACATACTCCTTTTCCTCTTTGGAACCAGTCTGTTGTTCCATGTCCAGTTCTAACTGTTGCTTCCTGACCTGCATATAGGTTTCTCAAGAGGCAGGTGAGGTGGTCTGGTATTCCCATCTCTTTCAGAATTTTCCACAGTTTATTCTGATCCACACAGTCAAAGGCTTTGGCATAGTCAATAAAGCAGAAATAGTTGTTTTTCTGGAGCTCTCTTGCTTTTTCGATGATCCAGCGGATGTTGGCAATTTGATCTCTGGTTCCTCTGCCTTTTCTAAAACCGGCTTGAACATCTGGAAGTTCACAGTTCACGTATTGCTGAAGCCTGGCTTGGAGACTTTTGAGCATTACTTTACTAGCATGTGAGATGAGTTCCTGAATATGTCTTGGTCGATTTTTATACGTGAATCTATTCATGCACCTGTACTTCATTGCAGGGTTTTTATATCTGATAAAGTCAGTCCTTCCACTATAAATTTGCTATTTTGTAAATTTATATGGTTAATTTTGAGTATTTAGTTTCTGTTTAAACTTGCAATAAACTTGTTAAAACAGAAACTAGAGGTACTTTTAATAAAATCATGTAAAATTTACAAAATAACTTAGGGAAAAAAATAACATCTTTTATTGTGTTGAATCTTGCTATTGAAAAACATAATAAAACTTTTCTCTTATTCAGGTTTTAGTATGAGTTCTTATGTAGTGTCTTAAAAGTTTTGTTCTGATGCATATTTCTCTCCTTGTTTATTCATAGGTATTTTGATTGTTTTGGTTGCTATTGTCATTAAGCCATTTCTAATGAACTAGAGTTTATTCAAAATCACTTAACTTCCCCATTTGTATTTTTTTTTATTTCAGCTAACAGCTATGAAATAAGAGTGAGTAAAAGTCTGCAGAATATTCAAGATGACTTTAACAATGCCATTTTAGTGAATACATCGAAGTTAAATCCTCAGCAAGCTGGTACCAAGGAGATATTTAAGTTCTCATCAGAGCTTTTCAAAAACGGACCTGAATATCAACCTGATGGAGAGGCACAAAAAAGCCACAGAATTTATATGGCAATACGAGCAGTAGACAGAAACTCCTTAAAGTCTGCTATCTCTAACATTGCCCAGGCATCTCTGTTGATTCTCCCAAATTCTTCTCCTGTACTTGACAGAGATAATCTTATATTGAAAGGAGTTCTGACAGCAATAGGTATTATAGGAATCATTTGCCTCACTATAGTTGTAACACACTGTGTTTTAAACAGGAAAAAGAGAGCAGGTAAGAAAGAGAATGAAACAAAATTACTATGAGCAAATGTACAGAGTACATTCCCTCTTAAATATATTCTAAAAAAATGGCTTTTGCACTTTACAAAAACATACTAATAAAGTCAAATTAACATCAAATTATTAAAAATGCCTTGAGTTTCTGTGCAGTGTAGATCACAATTTTACACGGTAAATAGACCAAAAATCTTTTTTATAGCATTAATTGAGGGGGAGGGGAATGAGAAAACCTTTAGGCTTTGGCTATGGACAAAATAATGGAATTTATTCTCTAAGTTTGGAGAAGGCAATGGCAACCCACTCCAGTACTCTTGCCTGGAAAATCCCATGGACAGAGGAACCTGGTAGGCTGCAGTTCATGGGGTTGCGAAGAGTCGGACATGACTGAGTGACTTCACTTTCAGTTTTCACTTTCATGTACTGGAGAAGGAAATGGCAACCCACTCCAGCGTTCTTGCCTGAAGAATCCCAGGGACAGCAGAGCCTGGTGGGCTGCCGTCTATGGGGTGCAACAGAGTCAGACACGACTGAAGTGACTTAGCAGCAGCAGCAGCATTCTCTAAGTTAATGTGTTTAAAGGCAAAGGCAATAGCAAAATCGAATCAAAGATTCAAAAGCTTACTCTATTGAAGAGGAAAAACAGCCCCAAGTAAAGAGAAGGAGGTTATGCCAGAATGATACAGTATAATTATCTACATGAAGAAATTGTTCAGTTGCTATGATTAATTTTTCATTTCTCCTTATTTGTTCAGAACAGGTTGCTTGTTTATGACTAAAGGTCGAGTTGTATTTTATGTATGAAGCACCTATTGTAAAGTTCTTTTCTTCTTTCATTTGGTTAATTAGACTACAGATAGATGCCACAGCTAATGCTCAGAGATTTGGTTCATTGTAAGAGTTAACCTTAAAATGTAGGTGTTATCCTTGTCCCCTGGCACTGGTTTTATAACAGAGGTATATTAAATTTATTGCTTATAATGTTCTACTCTTATCAAAGCAGCTTTCCAAGTAATTTGCTTTGAGTGTTATTCAATGAAAATGGTTATAGCTCTCATAAAACTAAGTAAAGAAAAAACTACATAGTTCTGAGCTTATTTTAACACATATATAGGCTATATCATTTCATTCAACTTCAACCAAAAAAGTCACAGGGGAGAAACTGACCTTTGGAGATTATTAACTAATTCTGTTTTTTACTGTTTAAATAAGACTTCAGGAATCCTTTCCCCATAAAAGCTTATTTACCTACAGGTATTTACCTACAGGGGTGGATGGTGACTAGAGAGAGGCAAGCACAGGTCATAAGGAAATAAAAAATTATCTTTTATTCAATTTTACTCTTATTTTTTTAAGATTATGGGGTAATAAAATTGCATGCTTTGCATATTATAGAACTTAAAATTTTACTGGGTGAATGCAAACAATAATGTGGAATAGAACTGTTTCATTACTAGTACCAACTAAGAATGACAATTAGATTAAGTTTTGGAGATGGACTTCCCTGGTGGCTCAGACATTAAAGCATCTGTCTACAATGCAGGAGATTTGGGTTCAATCCCTGGGTCCAGAAGATTCCCTGGAAAAGGAAATGGCAACCCACTCCAGTACTCTTGCCTAGAAAATCCCACGGACAGAGGAGCCTGGTGCAGGCTACTGCCCATGCGGTCGCAAAGAGTCAGACATGACTGAGCAACTTCACTTTCACTTTGGAGGTGGAGAGGGAATAGTGGGGAGCTGGAACAAGAATGCAAAGGGACAAAGATGGGGTGGGTGAGTTTTCAAATGTTTTCCTCAATTTAAAAATAGGGAAATGAAGGGTTAAGGGAGGAATCTAAAGCACTGTGCTGGCTAATGGCAGAGCAAACAGGAGTCAAGTTGCCGTCATGCTCCTTCACTCCTGTCTATTTCTTTAATTCATTTATTTATTTGTTTTGGCAGTGTTGGTCTTTGTTGCTGTGTGGGCTTTCTCTAGTTGCAGCAAGCAGGAGCTACTCTTTGTTGTGTGTGAAGGCTCCTCATTGTTATGGCTTCTCTTGTTGCAGAGCATGAGCTCTAGGCAGGCAGGCTTTGGCAGTTGCAGCACCCAGGTTCTAGAGCTTCAGGGCTTCAGTAACCATGGCACATGGACCCAGGTGCTCCTTGGCATGTGGGATCTTCCCAGACCAGGGATCGAACCTGTGTCCCCTGCACCGGCAAGTATAATCTCAACCACTGGACCACCAGGGAAGTCTACTCCTGTCTATTTAAGAAAATGTGGAAAGATGCCAGGGATTATGCCTAGAAATATTTAAATCTTCAAGGTTAATAAGCAAGAAAACAGGGTTAGGCTGAAGGTACAGGGTTTTTTTTTTGTTTTAGTTTTGTGGGTATAGTATGAACACATGGGTTTAAATCCACAAATCACTGAACTGAGAGAGATAGAACTGAAACAGTATTAATGATGTTGAAGTAGTAAACTGAAATATAGCAGAGTTGAAAGAGTGATCTCATCAAAGGTATAGGATAAACGAGCTTCAGTGATTCTGAGGGAGTGAAAAACAGTTTGTTGGCTTATCTTTTACTCATTGCAAGAAAGTTTGCTTAAATGAGTGAGTTCTTTGAAAGAAACATGGTGCTTGCAACTGCTTGCTAGGAGCTCATCTCCTACCTAGTACACCTAGGCTTATCCAGGTGTACATTAGACAATAAGAAAGATGTGGTAAATGTGGGATGATACTGATTTAGAGACCCCAGTGATCATCAACAGAACAGAGCCATAGGAAAGGAGGTGACACTGAGCCTGAACAAATAATAAGGAATATAAATATATGAGAGCTGGGCCAGAGAGAATGAGGAACTGTGAAGTATTGGTCACTAGTGTTACCACATGAATAGTGACATCACTGATGATTTGATCAAAGATCACAAGAAGAGGAAAAAATTTTGAGCCAATTGTTCAATTATTTGGGAGAGGAAAGAGAAGTTTAGGAACTGAAGGTGACATAAGCTGCCCTGCAGCTTAGTCATGTCCGATTGTCAGCAACCTCCTGGATAGTGCACCAGACTCTTCTGTTCGTACAATTCTCCAGGCAAGAATACTGGAGTGGGTTGCTGTCCCCTTCTCCAGGGGATCTTCCCAACCCAGGGATCAAACCCAGCTCTCCTGCATTGCAGGCAGATTCTTTACCATCTGAGCCACCAGGGAAGCCCAAAGATGGATAAGCTGCCTGGGAGGTAATATAGGCAAGTATTACTATTATTATATTCATATGCTAGAATGGTTAGTTATGTAAATCTGTTCCTGATATTGAGGACAATATCCTTTTCCTTTTTACACTATTCTTTTGAGGGATAGTAAAAAGTTAAATTTCAATGGGAGAGAGAGAGATTTTTAGGAGATGAATTCATGTAGCCTATGTGCTGAGCAGATTGCTGTTATAGGTGCAATGTTGTCTGTTCCAAAAGTGCTTTTGCACCTGCATATTATTAGAAAGTCTACTAAAAATTATTTTGTTTGCTTTAGGTTTTGCCTTCTGCCATAATGTAATTATTTCAGAAGAATTGATCCCTGCCTATATCGTTTATTTAAAACAATTCAATTGCACTAATGGCAGATTTGTTCATATCAAACCAATCATCTTGCTGATAATATTTATAACCCTGGAAAAAAAATATAAATCACAACCCTTTGAAGGCACTGGAAACCAAGAAAAACAGGTGAAAACTGGAGGGGATATGATCCTTGAAAAAAGGAACACAGTCTAGGTGATATCCACATTTAACCAGCATTTCCCCCAGAAGGCATTTCCAGTTTGCTCAAACTATCTGGATAGGGCTCAAGCAGAGAGCAGCAGTCTTACTGAGCTGATAAACCAAAAGTAAGAGTTCTGGGTTGCTAAAGCAGTTGGCAACTGAGGGAGGAAATTCCAGAAAGGAAGCAACTCTAAGCACCTTGTGTTTCCACTGAAACTCTAGAAGGGCCACACAGTGGTAAGGATCACACGCACAGACTAAGAATTAGGCCCTAGAACCAAGGGCAAAACTAAAATAGATCTGTTCTGACCAAGTTTAAAACCAATACTCTATAGAATGAAGATTATATTCACCAACAATTCAATTATGCTAGAACATAACTCAGAGAAAAATGACATAACACAGTCTTTACAATTTACCATCCAGTATATAATAAAACATTAATATACACGGCAACAAGCAAGAAATGTGTTCTATAATTAATAAGAATAAAATTTTGTCAATAAAAGACAATCCAAAAATGATCCAGATTTGGAACTGGTAGATAATTAGTTTATAATAACACTATAAATAAGATAAATTGTAGGAAAAGATAGATATAAGTGATTAATTGAGGAAGAATTTCAGGAAAGATGTGAAAGTCTTTAAAAACAAACAAGTCAGAATCCTAAAATTGAAAAATGAAATGTATGGGAAAAGTCTGTAATGGATTAACAACAGTTTGGCACTACAGAAGAAAG
The DNA here is from genome assembly GCF_029407905.1 of Bubalus kerabau. Classification (NCBI taxonomy): domain Eukaryota; kingdom Metazoa; phylum Chordata; class Mammalia; order Artiodactyla; family Bovidae; genus Bubalus; species Bubalus kerabau. Next base: position 58,064,169 of record NC_073629.1, on the reverse strand, counting down.
GATCATATGACTTAAAGAAAGGAAATTAGAAAGCATCTAAACTGAAGCATTTCAGTAAAAAAGAAAAAAAACAACCAAATGACTTGTGTGACATTATCAGGTAGTCTAATGTACAAGTAAATAAGTACCAGAATTAGAGGGAGGGAAATAGACCATAAAATATTCAAAGAAATATGAAAATTTTCCAAATTTGATTCACACTACCAACCCAAGGTCTAACATGCTCAGTGAATCTAAAATTGGTATCTATATAAAGAAAATAACACCTACATATATTATAGGAAAGGCGACTACTCATCAGAAATAGTTGAGGCCAGAAAAAAACAAAATGATATCTTAGAGTGCTAAAAAATATCTGCCAATGAGGAGCTTTATATTGAGCAAAGATATATTTTAAAATCTAGGCAGCCAAAAATGTCAATAGTGCCATGATTGAGAAACCTGGCTTCATAGGGAGGAAGAGAAAGGCACCATTCATATGGATATTTGACACATGAATGTAAGAAAAGTGAAAAGTGGAAGTGAAAGTTGCTCAGTCCTGTCCAACTCTTTGCGAGTCCATGAACTGTACAGTCCATGGAATTCTCCAGGCCAGAATACTGGAGTGGAGAACCTTTCCCTTCTCCAGGGGATCCTCCCAACCCAGGGATTGAACCCAGGTCTCCCACACTGCTGGCAGATTCTTTACCAGCTGAGCCAAAGGGAAAAATGAGAGCAAAACTGAACCAGATCTAAATGAAATAGAAAAGACAAAATGAATAGAAGCAAATAGTTCAAATAAAGTGAAGACAGTCCATGTTAGAAGATTTAACTCATATGAGGCTGGTAGAAAATCTAGCTGATGAAAAATTAAAAAGGGAAATGGATATAAAGTTGGGTGGATGCTGCTTTATGTGCTAAGATCTGTGTTATTATCTGTGAATGTAAAATACAGGGAAACAAGGAATAGAAGCAGAGGGGAAGTCAGATAAATAGTGGGCTCTGAAGAAATGAGAATCCGATTTATTTGGTATGTATGGTATTTATTTGGTATGGTCCTATGTATCATAGGACTTTATTTTCTTGGACTCCAAAATCACTGTAGATGGTGACTGAAGCCTTGAAATTAAAAGATGCTTGCTTCTTGGAAGGAAAGCTATGACATATCTAGACAGAATATTAAAAAGTAGAGACATTACTTTGCCAACAAAGGTCCGTATAGTCAAAGCTATGTTTTTTCCAGTAGTAGTGTACGGATGTGGGGCTTCCCTTATGGTTCAGCTGATAAAGAATCCTCCTGCAATGCAGGAGTTCTGGGTTCAATCCCTGGGTTGGGAAGATCCCCTGGAGAAAGGAAAGGTTACCCATTCCAATATTTTGGCCTGGAGAATTCCATGGACTATACAGAATATATAGTTGGATCACAAAGAGTTGGACACTTGCAAAGAGTTGGACGCGGGTTCCATGGACTATACAGTCGGGTCGCAAAGAGTTGGACACAACTGAGTGACTTTCACTTTCACATATACGGATGTGAGAGTTGGACCATAAAGAAGGCTGAGCACCAAAGAATTGATGTTTTTAAACTGTGGTGTTGTAGAAGACTCTTAAGAGTCCCTTGTACTGCAAAGAGATTAAACCAGTCAATCCTAAAGGAAATCAATCCTGAATATCCATTGGAAGGACTGATGCTGACCCTGAAGCTCCAATAATTTGGCCACCTGATGCAAAGAGCCAACTTATTGGAAAAGACCCTGATGCTGAGAAAGATTGAAGGCAGGAGAAGAAGGGGAGGACAGAGGACAAGATGGTTGGATGGCATCACTGACTCAATGGACATGAGTTTGAGCAGGCTTTAGGAGATGGTGAAGGACAGGGAAGCCTGGCATTCTGCAGTCCATGGGCTCGCAAAGAGTCATACACGACTGAGCAACTGAACAACAAATCATAGGAAGTAGAAAAAGCACAGCTCAGGCACAAAGATAGAGACAAAATAAAATATGAAAGCTAGGGATACAGTTATAGAACACATGATGATAGACAGAGAAGTACTCAAAGGCACAGAAATATATGCTCATATGCATGGAGGTAATTAGAGCTTGTCCCCAAAGGTCAAAAGAGATGCCTCCCTCCATAAATTCCTTCTGCACTTAGACTATAAAGCTCTTATCAGCAAGATGATTCCATGGGTGGGTGGACAGCAACCCAGATGGGGGCCAATTTTATCTCCTCTCAGCTACAGGTTTCTGTGCTTAGTCGCTCAGTCGTGTCTGATTCTTTGTGACCCCATGGACTGTAACTCACTAGGTTCTCTAAGGCCACCTTTTCTTACATTCATGTGTCCATGGGGATTTTCCAGGCAGGAATACTGGAGTGGGTTTCCGTGCCCTCCTCCAGGGGACCTTTCCAACCCAGGGATCAAACACAGGTCTCCCGCATTGCAGACAGATTCTTTACCATCTGAGCCACTAGGAAGGCTGCTGCTAAGCTGCTGCTAAGTCACTTCAGTCGTGTCCGACTCTGTGCGACCCAATAGACCACAGCCCACCAGGCTCCCCACTCCCTGGGATTCTCCAAGCACTAACAAAAGGGTTGCCATTTCCTTCTCCAATGCATGAAAGTGAAAAGTGAAAGTGAAAAGTAAAATTGCAGTCGCTCTGTCGTGTCCGACCCTCAGCGACCCCATAGACTGCAGCCTTCCAGGCTCCTCCATCCATGGGATTTTCCAGGCAAGAGTACTGGAGTGGGGTGCCATTGCCTTCTCCAGGGAGGCTGCTAAGCCTTATCAAAAAGCTGCTTTCTGAGAACACTTGTCTCAAGGGCACAAGAAGGAGGAATTCATTCAGAACAATAGACAATAGCTTTCAACAGAAAGATATCCTGGCCTGTGGAACAGAAGCAACATAAGTTAGCAAACATTCAAAAGAACATTTATAAAACTGGCATAATCTTACTTCACACTAATATAGGAAAGAAGAAGCAAGAGCATGAAGATAAAAGAAAATGGAGAGTGTTAAATGGAAGAATGAAGAAAAATAGGTTAGAAATTAAGAATAGAGAAAACAGAACTATCAGTTCTATGCTAACATTTTAGGATTTCCTAATGATAGTATTTAGTCTAGTATTTTAGTTTTATATAGTAATTTAGTTCACTTATAAAAGTAATACATGCTATTATTAAAACTACAGATGTTTAAGATGTGATAAAATAGATAATAAATAAGCTTACTTATTAATTCTACTTCTTGCTATTATAAAGTATATTTTGAGGGACAAATTATATTATACTTGTACATATACTCTTGTACACCTGTATGAGTCTATTGGTAAATTCCTAGGATGGAATTGCTATGTTGAAAGATAAACACACTTAAACTATAATGCATATGTCCTTCCAAAACATTTGTACCAATTTTTCTGTCATCAATCATGTATGAATACCTTGCAGTCTTATTACCATTACTAAAGGATGTCATGAAGTAGGGGGTGGAAGCAGGAGTCATATTGAGGTGCTATATGGCAAACAGCTTAAAACTACCTATTAAACACACCAGTGTCCTACATACATATATTGGTCATTCTTACTTGACGCCATCTAATGCAAAGCCCCAGCTTTTTCATGTTGTTGACTTCTCTCCAATCTTCCCCTTCAAGGCTACAGGTTGGGTAAGTGGAATGAAGAAGAAGTGTAAAGATACTTTATTGAATAAATTCCATATGCCAAGAACTGTGCTGTGTTTTTTTAACTTTTCAATATTCAAAATACCAGTGTACCATAATTAATATCATTAAAAGTAGATTTTATGCAAGAGGTATTATTAGAGATAGAAAAGACATTTTGTGATGGTAATTATATAACAATCCTAAATTTGCCTACACCAAAACCATAGCTGTAAAATATACAAAGCAAAAGTTGATAGAACTGAATAGAAAGAAAAATAAATAGAAAAGTCCACAATTATAATTGGAGATTTTAACATAACTCTCAGTAAAAAGACAAAAATTGGTAACAAATGAGAAAATTTGGATAACATGATCAATTAACTTGGTTGAACATGTATAGAACACTGTAAGTTAATAACTACAGAGAAAATATTTTTCTCAAAAGCACATGAAATGTTTTACCAAATAGACCATAAGCTGAGGCAAAAAGTAAGACTCAACCAATATCAAATAATTTAAATCTTAGAGTATGCTTTCTGGCTCCAGTAGAATTAAACTAGAAATTAATAATAGATTATCTAGAGACTCCCCAAATGTCTGCAAATTAAGCAATAGCCTTCTTTTTATACAGCGCATATACTAATAAAAGAACCCAAAATAAAAGTTAGAAAATATTTGGAACTGAATAATAATAAAAATATGTCATAGCAAAACTTACACAATGAAGCTAAAACAATGGTCAGAGGGAAATTTAAAGAAGAAATAATATGTTTTAAACAAATAGTTTGTTTAAAACTATTCAAGAGAATAGAAAAATAGGAAACATTTTCCAACTTTTTTGAGACCAGATAGCCTTGATACTAATACCTGGCATGATCATTACAAGAAAGGAAAAGTTAACACCAATCTCTCTCATGAACATAGATGCAAAAAATCCTAACCAAATATAAGTACACCAAAAAGTATAGTCCATCATGATCAAGAATTTATTCTAAGAATGTAAGGGAGATTTAATATTGAAAACTCAAACCCATGTAAGCCCCCATAATACCAGCATAAAAAATGAAAGTCAATAGATGCCTAAAAAGCACTTGGGAAAATTAAAAACCTATTTATGATTTTTAAAAAGAAAACTGTTAGCAAACTAGGAATAGATGCAGACTTTCTTTGTCTGATGAAGATATCTACAAAATATCTCTAGGTAATATCATACTTAATGGTAAAATATAGGATGTTTTTTCATTTGGGATTGGGAACAAGAATAAAAGTATTCATTCTTTCCACTGGTATTCAATGCTGTACTGTGGAGAAATACAAGTGTAATAAGAGAAGGAAACAAAATAAAAATATTGTAATATAAGATTGAAAAGGAAGAATATTATTATTCATAGATGACATAAGCATACAAAATCTGAAAGAATCTATAAACTACTAGAAATAAATGTATTTAGTAAGTTCTGTGGAGGAAAAGTCAATACACAAAAATCTAATATATTTCTATATATCAGCAATAAACAATTAGAAAATGAAAATTTCTAAAAATACCATTTATAATAACACCCCCCCAATTTTAAAAAACCATGGAAATAACTTTAACCAAAGGTACATAAGACTTTTACCCTTAAAACTATAAAACATAATTGAGCTCAAATAAATAAAACTTAAAATGAAAAGATATTCCAGGACTGTGGATTGAAAGACTCAAAAACTCAATATTATAAAAATGTCAATTCTTTCCAAACTGATGTATAAATATGTATATACTTATTTATTTTAAGTAAGAAGTGGATTTATTTAGAGAGATACACATTCCATAGACAGAATGTGATCTGTCTCAAAAGGAAAAAAAGGCTTTGGGAGAAATACAGTCCACCCACAGAGTGTGGGCCATCTCGGAAGGTGAGAGTCCCTGAAATATGAGGTGGAGGATTTTTATAGGCTGGGTAATTTCACAAGCTAATGAGTGGTAGGATTATTCCAATCATTTTGGAGAAGGGGTGGAGATTTCCAGGAATTGGGTAGCCATCACGTTTTGACCTTCTATGGCTGACCTAAGAACGGTCATGGCACTGGTGGTTGTATCATTTAGCTAACATATTACGATGAGCATATAAATTTAATATGATCCTGTCAAATCCAGCAATTTTCTTCTGGTAGAATTCCCAAGCTGATACTTTTATAGTTAAATGCAAAGGACCAAAAATAGTCAACATAATTTTGAAGAAAAATAAAGCTAGTGTTTATACTACTAAATATTAAGACTTATAAACCAGCAGTAACTAAGACAAAACAGGACTGAGACAATAAGCCTAGTCATATAGAGTCTGGAAACAGATCTGCACACTTGCAGTCACCTCATTCATAAAAAAAGCTCAACTGCAACTCAGTGGGGGGAAAGGAATGCGTGCTCAGTTGCTCAGTCGTGTCGGACTCTTGGTGACCCCGTGGACTGTAGCACACCAGGCTCCTCTGTCCATGAGATTTTCCAGGCAAGAATACTGGAGTGGGTTCCCATTCCCTTCTCCAGAGAATCTTCCTGACCCAGGGATCAAACTCAAGTCTCCTGCGTCTCCTGCCTTGGCAAGTGGATTCTTTACCACTGAGACCCTTAGGAAGCCCTAGGGGGTAAAGGATGATCCTGTCAATAAATGATCTGCATGTACTGCTACCTAAAGAGCAAAACAAAACAAAAATCTTGACTCCTACCCCATACTATATATACAAAACATAATATGTGATAGATCACAGAACTAAATGTGAAAGATAAAATGACAAAGCTCTAGAATAGAATATTGTATAACATCTTCATGAACTTGGAAATGCTGTCTCCAACATGACCCCGAAAACATTATCCATAAAATAAAACATTAAATTGAATTCCATTAAAATTAAGAACCTCTGTTTATCCGCTAAGACAAGCCACAAACTGGGAAAAGATATTTGCAATGTATACATCCACAGCTCAATACCCAGAACATCAAAAGAATTCTTAAAAATCAACAAGAAAAAAACTAACCTGATAAAAACTGGGCAAAGACTTGTAAAGGCACTTCATAAGAGGACATCCAAATGACTAGCAATTAAATGGAAAGGTGTATAGTAACATCAGTCATCAGGAAACATGCAAATTAAAACCACAGTACATGATTATACCCCATCCACTGTGGATAAAATTGTAAAGACCAGTCGCACTGTGTACTCGTAGAAGTGTAGATCAATCAGTACACCATTTTGAAAAGTGTTTGGGAGATCGACTATGGCTAGACATACACATATTCTGTGTCTTAGCTATTCCACTCTTGGTACATACCCAACTGAAGTCAATGCTTATGTCTATGGCACTGTTCTTTAAAATAGCCCCAAGCAGGAAATAATCCAAACATTCATCAAAAGCAATCAGTAAGTAAATTGTGGCATATTTTTACAATGGAATACAAAGGAAAAAGAGCACGATTACTGCTACATAAAACAACATAGCTGAAATTCATGCTGAAAATATTAGGTGAAAGCAGCCAAACACAGGAAAGCATACTTAGATTTCTGTTTATATAAAATACACAAATAATCTGGGCTGCCTCTGACAAAGCCAGATCCCAGGTGCCATGGTGCGAGATGCTATGTGAGCCAAAGCCCCTGTGAGTCTGTTCAGGCTGCACCTGGGTACCAGAGAGGGTGGAGCTGCCACGACAGCCTGCCCAGTGGGTCCATGCTAACTCCGCCCTCTGCCCTGGGACACAAACAGCCTGTGGTGTTAGGAGATGAGGCAGCGTCAAGCACTCTCCACTGAACAAGCAGTCAAGGCCCAGCCAGCAGGGAAGGCCAAGCAAAATATAAGCAGGCACCTAAACTGCTCTGTCATGCCAGGCGACACCTGTCACCGGCATCTGCTCCAGCCATAACCTAACAAGGGCAGAGTGACCCAAGGCTCAGACGCCTCAGGAATGAAGGGCTGGGTCACTCCATCAGGCAAACAAATACCACAGAGCAGCCAAAATGCTGGCTAAAAATTAGGGAAACTGCTGATGAAGAAAGGAGATAATACATAGCTGTATTGGTCTTGAGACCAGCTGTAGCAGCAGGCATCACAACTTATTTCAACAGCTCTCTTGCTTTGGGTATTTTAGGAGATTGCCCATGACCAGCACTTCAGAGGAGATTCTATGAATGACTGGTCTTGAACCTTCTCTCAGTGAAAATGTGAACTAGCTCATGCCTCTACCCCCAATTCCAGCCTTACCTTGTAATAATGGAGCTAGATATGATGAAAGGACATGAGTGGGTCTGAGCAGTTCAAGAAGTAAATTGTATTGGACTCACCTTATTGAACCTCTTTAGGTTTGTTTGGCCCCAGCTGACCCAATGGGCACCTCAATCACTCCTTGTAGGCCCAAGTGGATCTACTGCCAGAGGTCAATCAGGCACCACTTGGAATCTTTGCCTGTTTATATACCATGAGGTATAGCAATTTTCTTTCTTTTTTTTTTTTTGCAATCAGCTGCTGAAGGTTTGGGTGACACAAGAAAGTTCAGGGGAAGTGATCACATGTAGTTGAGAAGGATCCAAACAAACATTTTCCCTTCCTCCGATTGCCCATTAGGAGCCATCCCAGATGGCAGGGCAGCTCAATCTGCAGGGTGGCCTGCTGATCTCTATGACACCACAGTGGTGTAATAAGCACTTGTATTGCCTCCCAGGCTTCCTTGGATTATTTCCCCTTTCTCTCACTCCCACTGTTCTGGAATTAGGCTTGCAAATCACTAGTACATAAGCTTGCCTAGGCTCTCTTTTCTAGGGAACCCAGGGGAAGACATGTATAATGTGTGTGTGTGGGGGGGTGTCTGACATATTTTAAAATATAAAACTTTTAATGATGTATGCATATTAAATGCATATATTTAGTCAATCAGTTCAATTCAGTTCAGTTGCTCAGTCGTCTCTGACTCTGTGTGACCCCATAGACGGCAGCCCAACAGGCTCCCCCATCCCTGGGATTCTCCAGGCAAGAACACTGGAGTGGGTTGCCATTTCCTTCTCCAATGCATGAAAGTGAAAAGTGAAAGTGAAGTCGCTTAGTCGTGTCCAACTCTTCACAACCCCATGGATGGCAGCCTACCAGGCTCCTCCACCCATGTGATTTTCCAGGCAAGAGTACTGGAGTGGGGTGCCATTGCCTTCTCTGCCAGGCCTCCCTATCCATCACCAACTCCTAGAGTTCACTCAGATTAGTCAATCAGATCAAATCAGATCAGTTGCTCAGTTGTGTCCGACTCTTTGTGACCCCATGAATCGCAGCACGCCAGGCCTCCCTGTCCATCACCAACTCCCGGAGTTCACTCAGACTCACGTCCATCGAGTCAGTGATACCATCCAGCCATCTCATCCTCTGTCGTCCCCTTCTCCTCTTGCCCCCAATCCCTTCCAGCATCAGAGTCTTTTTCAATGAGTCAACTCTTCGCATGAGGTGGCCAAAGTACTAGAGTTTCAGCTTTAGCATCATTCCTTCCAAAGAAATCCCAGGGCTGATCTCCTTCAGAATGGACTGGTTGGATCTCCTTGCAGTCCAAGGGACTCTCAAGAGCTTCTCCAACACCACAGTTCAAAAGCATCAATTCTTCAGCGCTCAGCCTTCTTCACAGTCCAACTCTCACATCCATACCTGACCACAGGAAAAACCATAGCCTTGACTAGACAAACCTTTGTTGGCAAAGTAATGTCTCTGCTTTTGAATATGCTATCTAGGTTGGTCATAACTTTCCTTCCAAGGAGTAAGTGTCTTTTAATTTCATGGCTGCAGTCACCATCTGCAGTGATTTGGGGGCCCAAAAAAATAAAGTCTGACACTGTTTCCACTGTTTCCCCATCTATTTCCCATGCAGTGATGGGACCAGATGCCATGATCTTTGTTTCCTGAATGTTGGGCTTTAAGCCAACTTTTTCACTCTCCACTTTCACACTCATCAAGAGGCTTTTTAGTTCCTCTTCACTTTCTGCCATAAGGGTGGTGTCATCTGCATATCTGAGGTTACTGATATTTCTCCCGGCAATCTTGATTCCAGCTTGTGCTTCTTCCAGCCCAGCATTTCTCATGATGTACTCTGCATAGAAGTTAAATAAGCAGGGTGACAATATACAGCCTTGACGTACTCCTTTTCCTATTTGGAACCAGTCTGTTGTTCCATGTCCAGTTCTAACTGTTGCTTCCCGATCTACATACAGGTTTCTGAAGAGGCAGGTCAGGTGGTCTGGTATTCCCATCTCTTTCAGAATTTTCCACAGTTTATTGTGATCCACACAGTCAAAGGCTTTGGCATAGTCAAGAAAGCAGAAATAGATGTTTTTCTGGAACTCTCTTGCTTTTTCCATGATCCAGCGGCTGTTGGCAATTTGATCTCTGGTTCCTCTGCCTTTTCTAAAACCAGCTTGAACATCAGGAAGTTCACGATTCACATTTTGCTGAAGCCTGGCTTGGAGAATTTTGAGCATTACTTTACTAGCGTGTGAGATGAGTGCAATTGTGCAGTAGTTTGAGCATTCTTTGGCATTGCCTTTCTTTGGGCAATAGGCACTGCATTTTTATGTAAAAGCATACTTAGATTATCTGGACAACTACTTTATAATCGGGTACTTCCACTCTATTCCAATGCCTCACTTTTGATTAATTACAGATTATATACTTAAGCAATAAGTACTAATTATTGGGGCTTCTTTTGTGGCTCAGCTGGTAAAGAATCTGACTACAACACGGGAGACCTGGGTTCAATCCCTGAGTTGGGAAGATCCCCTGAAGAAGGGAAAGGCTTTAGTGTTCTGGCCTGGAGAATTCCATGTACAGTCCATGGGTCGCAAAGTGTTAGACATGACCGAACGACTTTCACACACTAATTATTAGCAACAAGTACTAATTTAATTTTTATGAGTGAATGTCAAAGAAAAAGACAGACAAGATGAAACTGATGCTTACCACTATGCAAAGATCAAATGTTATTATAGGAAGGGATATTTCAAGTAATTTGAATACAGGAAAGTGGTGGACCAATATGAGTTTTCATCTGAGACTTGGCAAATTTAAAAGAATCTATATGGTAGCTGGCAATAATCTAAATGCCTCTCACCTAAGAGACATTTAATTTCAGTAAAATAATTTAATGCTAATTTGAATTTTATTGGACAATAGAAGCTATGGAATAATGAAATAGAGGTCTGATAAGGAAATGAGGGAGTTTGCCTTGCACAGTCAGATATAAATTTCATCTTTTCTAATGTTGCTTGCTAATGCTTTTGGTACAAGTAGATTGTCTAAGAGAGTAATAAAAGGTGCTGAGGTTATGTAAAGATCAAAGAGGATAAAAATAAAGACCATTATGAGGGATAACTAGAAATATGGTTTACACTTAATGAATGCTTATCAAATACACAGAACAATCAGGCTTCCACTGGGCAGGCAGGGGTTAGAGGGTGGTGTTGGGTGGGTCGATGTCCCTGACTGGGCAAACATTTGTAAGAAGTAAACATCTTTCAGTGGTAAAGCTGCTTGTCAGCTGTGAGTCCTTCCAGAGAACCGGATGTGGTTCCCCACCCTCTGTCCCAGCAACTGGCAAAGGTGAAGGCAAGGCTAACATTTCTCTCAAAATAAAATATTAAAAAGTACACAGAATTTGAGACCAAGATATAGTTATCATTCATCATAGTGAAGACAAATCCAATAGTGAAACAATTTGGGGTCAAGAGGTTAAAGTCCTACAATAAACCACCGCTGATAAATTGGAAAAATGTGTCTATATATTCATATATATAGGGGTAAGGAAAGATGCTTCCATAACCAGCATTTTCCAAAGAGAGAACTCAAAGGGAGATGTACAGCAATGGGGTCATTTAAGAATTCTGTTTTCATCTTGGTCCTTTACCTTCTGGAAGGGGCCCTGAGTGATTCACTCATTCAGCTGAATAATAATGGCTATGAAGGCATTGTCATTGCAATTGACCCTAATGTACCAGAAAATGAAACACTCATCCAACATATAAAGGTAAGTCTGAAATGGTAACTATTCATGCTGTTTTGAAAAATTAAGCATAATATATTGATAGAGCAAACATGAGTTCTCTAATTCCAGCTGCGTGACACTGGAAAGTTTTTTTT